>NC_090788.1:3002500-3182500 GCF_040054535.1 Antennarius striatus
TCCTTTTCCCGTTTTTATTCGTATCACATGTCAGAGACCACGTCCAGCCGTCGTTTCCGACGTCTTATTGGCTGACGTCTTTATTGAAACACAATGAAATGATAAATCCTCACCGTTCTTGGGGGGGGAGCCAGGGTCATCCTCTTCGGACACGTTTCCGGCAGGTTGATGCTTGTCAGAGAATCTGAGGTCTTATTGACAGTTGGGTTTTAATGTGAGGAGGGGGGTTTATGCCGGATTAGACGACAGTCGTGGTAATCCGACAGTAAATCTGGAGTCAGAAACTTCAAGATGTTTCCCTGTTTTGTGCTCAACGGGGTTTATGTGTGAGTTTTGGAGCGTCTGGGCCGTTGGATTACATCAGACGTGCATTGATAGGACTCAGTCTTGTGTTATATTTCAACTGTTTCACACACTTTTCTTCATGACGTGTCCACATATACATAAACGTGTCTCCATCCGGGGGTTAAAATGAACGATGGAGACTTCAGGAGTTGAAATGAAGCTCTGAAATGTGGAAAATTCTTTGCAAACTCTGGACCAAACATCAAAACGCGCATCCGACCGATAGAAAGTGTTCCACCTCGGACCCGTTTGGGTTTCGGATCGCTGAAACGTCGTCTTCACTGAGGTGAGAGCTTCAGACGAGGCTGCCCGTTTTTACAGATTCTCAGGAGACGGAAAACGGGCAGAAAAGACTTTCTTTTTCAGAACTGACAGCAGGAGAGAAAGAATAGAGGTTAAAAAGGAATATTACAACAATAATATTTTGCTCTTAGGGTCACCCGGGTGCACAGGATTCTGCTTTCTGTTTAAAATCCATCATTCAAAGTGAAGCAAACGGAGAGCGACTGCAGGACACATGAACCCTTTGAACCATACAGACACCATTTGGCCTATTTCTGCCTCAGCTGATCGTACTCCCCCCTACACACACACACACACACACACACACACACACACACACACACACACACCACCTCCTCCAGCTACACATACACACTTCCCGACTTTTGGCTGCCGGCCAGGAGCTGTCATTGCCTCTACAGTATCAGCCCCGTTGTGTATGTATATCCAGCTAAGTGTGTGTGTGTGTGTGTGTGTGTGTGTGTGTGTGTGGCCTGGGAAATCCTTCCAATCCGGACCGATTGGCTCTGGTGAGGAAATCTTTTGACATTTCCTGCAGATCTAAAGTTTAAGAAGAAGCTGAATTCCAATCCAGCAAAGCTTGAAACTTTTCAAAAACTCTGATGAGTTCAGCGTGCGTCTTTTTTTTTAAATTTTTTTAAAACAACTTATTGTCGCTCCAAATTAAACGCAACCGACGAAGGCGAGCCAAGAAAGCTGAGCTCAGTCTCTCATAAATGATTTCTAATTGGATCCCAGTGTCTGGATGGAATTTGAAGAGTTTTTTATTTATTTATTTAAATTTAACCAATTAGTGCATTCACACTGGGAAGTTTGGTGGCGACAGATAACACGGGCCCCGTGGCTACAGGTCCGCGGCGGGGTTTTTTTATTTTAGTTTTTTTAAAGAGTTTATTGCTAAATAACATTTGTTGTGCGTTTTCCCTGATTAGTCCAATTTGCCCCGTTTGAAGTCGACGCTTATTACGTTTTTTACGTGGAAGAATTAACCGGCTGGAAGAAAGGATTTTATAATCAAACCAAATAAACATGTAAATCGATGCACCTGAGTGCGGTAGAGAGAAAAACAAAACAAAACTGTGTTTCAAGTATTTCCTGTTGTTGGATTTCCCATTTTCTGCTCTATCAGCCGTGTCTCCCATTGTTTCTGTTGGCTCGGCGTCCTACCATCAAATATAATTCAGTATATTCTAACGTGATTCATTCCTTTAATTCCCTTTTCCTCCTTTTTTTTTTTTTTTCTTCCTTTGGGGTCTTTTACTACCCAGGTGATCGCCCGGCGTCCCAGCTCTCCTCCCCGACCCCCGTGACTCCAGCCTTAATAAACTCAGCATTGCCTTTGACAATGTGTGACTTGAAAGCAGGAAATAATGGGCCCTAAACACTAAATCTTTACAGGTTATTGACCTGGGAAAGAAGGAGAGAATGTACAGGGGGGCGTCCGGTAACTAATTCACTTCTTATATGACCTTTTTTTTTCTTCTTTTACTGTAAATTAAAAGTAGAAGAACAGGACAGGATGTTTAAATATTTTTGCACAGTACCTCCATTCCCATATCCTACCATGAAAGTAGCTCAAACTTCCATGCCCCCCCCCACCCCCCTCTATACCCACCCAGGTTTTAATAAGCAGCAGCTCAGTATCTCTTGTTTCGCTGTTAAAGTCGAGCTCAAGTTATTTCTGCTGCAAAAGAAGAAGAAAATCAAAATATTTTTAAAAAATGCCGCAGCAACGATTGTTTGTTGCTTCCTTTCAGATTCGGTGCAATCACCTTTAAACCTCAGCCCCCCCCCCCCCCCCCCCCAGGAACCCAAAATGAGTTTTCCATCCCCGATCCAGCCGCCATCTCTCCCTTCCTCTCTTGAACTATAAATGCATTTACAGCACTGTAAAGAGGATGTCAATTGCTGGATTCCCAGCAGCTGGCTGGGGGCAACAGGTCCGTGGTGATCGGAGGGGTTAGGGGGTCACGAGCCGGTCACACCCTCAGGTCTGCACACATGTAAGTGCTCTGCTCGGCTTTGACTCGGCTTCAAACTCTGACGATGTGTGTTCAGTCTGTTCCAGGACTTTTGGCGAAAAGACAGAATGACTTGTTCTGGATATTCATGGATTTAAAAACAGTGTTTTGGCTTCGACTGTCAGTCTTCTTACTGGTGAGGTTTAAATGCTGAAGGTTTAAAAGAACATTCGCTCCTTGAGATGCAGCCAGCATGCTTTATTTTGATTATTCTTTACACAGAAATATCAAAAGTTTCCCAACATTTCCTAGCGAGGTGTTTGCCGCGGTCGCCATGGACACGGCTCACGCTGCTCTGCTGATTCAGGACTACTTTGAGTTTGTTTGTGAGACGTCGCCAGCTTCTGCTTCATGTCAAAACTGCCTCGGGAAACCTGCTGCAAGAGCAGAGAAGTAGATGTTTTTTATGCAGCAGAAATTCATCGGGAGCGTTCACGAGCTGATACAGAGATAAACACGACTCGGCGATGAACTCCCTATAAGGAATAAAAAATGTCAGGGTTCTGAAAGATGCTAGAGCCGCTTTAACGGCACGGACCTGAAAGGATCCGGTTGAAATCAGTCACAACTTACAACTTAAAGGTGATTGCATCCAATCTGAAAGGAAGCAACAAACATTTGTTGCTCCGGCGTTTACAGATTCTTGGCCTTATTATTATCACCAGTTAGACACAGAATGAAACGTCATCGGTGAATAAATCAGCGTCTCCCATTTGACTGTTGCTTCAGACGACTCAAAACATCAAGTTATTCCAAAGTGAGGTTTGTTTATTAGTATTATTAGTATAATTATTATTAGTATGATAATAATTATTATTATTATTAATATTTTATTATATTATTAAGAATTACCATTATTAATATATTTTATTTATATTGTTAATTATTAAGTATTATTGTAATTATTATAATAATTACTATTTTTATTATATTATTTATAATTAAAAATTGTTTTTATTATTTCATTGTAACGTTTGTATGTTAAATACAAATCTTAATCCATTTTAAAAAGACCGGCAAAGTTAAAGGTTAAACTTTTAATATTTTCTGTTTCATCACAATTTTCATTTCATCACAAATCAAAAAGAATTACAAAATTCTGATGTTGTTGGGTTCTCATTCCTTTTTGTCTTGAACACAAACCCATCCAAAATGGTTATCTGCAATCCAGCAGATAGTTGGATTAGTTCACAAATATGCTTGTTGATTTGATCTTCCTCATTTTTTTTTTGGGGGGGGGGGTGATATTGTGAAAATCTGCGCCTCACCGACCACCACAAACTTCCCCCCTGAAGAAGTCGTGAAACAATGTGCACTGGCGTTGACCCTGGTTTTGTCGACTCGGTGAATTATCGCCGTGTGATCCTTCAGTGGGCCTTGGCCAAGAGGTTTGTTCAGTTTCATCACACTTCGCTGCCAGAGCCCGACTCGTCCGCATGAAGAAGACTCTGTTGGGGGTCGACGTTTGGCTGCTACACCTGAGGTTGTTGACGGACTAAATGTACCCGACAACAAGCTCTAGGGAAAGAGACCAACACGCGATAAGCAGCGAATCAATTCAAGGTCGATGCTGATGTTTGGATGACGCAAGAACGGGACTGACATACTTTCCCAACCCGATAGCGTCATCGAAAACAAAACTGTTCTTTTTTTTTCTTTTTACCCCGAGCGGGTGGCAGCTCACCTGGATCAAAGGGCATCAGAGTTCAATCGGGGTTTCGTGGAGTTGGACGTCAACAGGAAGTAGCGTAGCGTTCATTCCCCCCCCCGTTAATACCCAACAGGTAGTCAGATTCCAGCTAGTGTTTGCTTTTGCTTTTGAAGAGATGACAAGATGACGGCTGATTTGAGGAATGACGCGGAACTGAAACGCAGATCAAGGGACAGGGGATTTTATATGGGGGGGGGGGGGGTCCACTTATCTCTGAGAGACGCACATGAATATAATGAAATCAAAGCGCCGAAGCCGCCGTTACTGACAGACTGGATGTTTGTCGTGATGAGCTACGGTTTTTTTCTAAAATGCTAATGGTAGATAGAACTAAAGAAGGTTTCTTTCGGTCTTTATTGTGTTGGGAGTGAAATTAAATGAATTCATTCACCAGAAAGAGGATGTCGCGGGTTCCTTGTCAAGAGAAATGCAAAACCCTTGAAATTAAATCGCAACACAACTTTCACCGACTCCCATCCTGTTCTCTCACATCTCTGGTTTAATCCAGTCTTTTGACATCTTAATAGTCCTTAGATGTCGCTCCTGGTAACTTAAACTTTCTACATCAAGTTCTGCTTTCATGAAGTCGGTTTATATCATCAGGTTTCGCAGTAACCACAAGTGTGGATCTGATTTGGGTCATCAGGTTTAGATGAATTGTGCTCAAAACAATAGTACAGATACTGGTTTGTTGCTAACATAATATATATAGGCTGTTGAGATAGAGAGAGCAACATGTGAGCCACTGATTATTCATCATGTTGGTGTCAAATGATGATTCCACAGAACTGTGAAAACAGAAAAGCCAGGCTAATCAGTGTGTGCATTGGACGTGCTTCTGCAGCCAATCTGCTGTCGGGGCATTACATTTATCAAATAGCAAAGGAGCCTGCATGTATTTCTTTTAAATAAAGGAAAGAATGAATGTATCAACGCTACAAATATTGTAAAAAATTCCCCCAAAACTCCACCACTTAGAATCCCAGCAGCCTCGGCGTAAGACTCGTGTGCACGGCGCCGCTGCAGGAACAGATCTTTAAACGCCCCTGGCTTTGTTACACCCCATCGCAGACGGCTCGGGTCGGTAAACACCAGGCTCTGTGTGCATTTTTCCATTATCACCTCGGATTATTTCGGAGGCAGAAAACCCTTCCCAGCTACAAATTACACAACATCCGAGCAACGGATTCATTTATTTAGACTGAGAATCCAGTTTGCTGTAATCTCATCAAGGCCTCTGTCGACAGACTCAAACTGCGGCGGCGGGGGGTCGCCGGAGTCGGCGTTTCATCAGGAGTCCACCCACCCCGGTCCAAGCAGGATCTATTAATACCAGACCCCCAGGCTTGTGAGAAACGGTCGGCTTTGGCACTTCAGAGCAGCCCGACTCACTTCCTGCCTCTTCACACCAGGAGAGCCCCGGGTGGTTCCTCCGTGCATCCAGCTCTTGTTTCCTTTCTTGCACGTCTTCACACATGTCCTTGCAGACACACACACACACACACACACACACACACACACACACACCAGAGGCCCTGGAGATACACTTGTGTCTGCGGCCTGCAGGAGCATATGGATGCATGTCAAAGCCTCATTTTCTCCTCTCTCTTTCAAAGCGGAGGGGGGTTAAAAAGCAAAGCTGAAAACACATGGCACCTTTCACCTCCACTGGGCGGTCGGGGGGAGGGAGGGAGAGAGGACTGTAGTTTAAGGGGAGGGTGGGGGTATTTTTGAAACACTTGGTCAGTGTCTGGCAACAGCGGGGTAATTGCTGTGACTGGTGAGACGGGGTGTGTGTAGCCTGTGTGTGTTTTTACAACTCAAACCCTTCTTTTTTCTCCATTCACCCTCCACTCCTTCCAGTTATGACAGAATGGTGAACAAAAGACTGTGTCGCAAATGCTAACATGCTATGTGGAAAGAAAATCCAATTTAAGACAAAATAATTCATGAAATAAAAAGATTTTAAGAGAATAAAGGAGTAAAATCTTGATCCAATCTTTTATCATTAAGGCACCAGGTTCCTGAAAGTCCCAGGCCAACACTTCCTGAGTCCTAATCTGATTGTACTTATCGCTTAAAAGCTATTTGAATAGTAATAATAGATGCATAAAAAAGATTGTCTGATAGAGCAAAACTAAAGTGGACAGGACAGTTGAAGGTAACTAGGAGGAAGAGGAGGAAGAGGAGGAGGAGCTGATCTGTGGACTGAGATGCCCTCGTTGTCCCACGGGGCCAAATCTCTGGAAATGGCTCCGGCGTTCAAAAAAGGGAGAGAGAGAGAAATAAACAGTACAAAGGAACAGGGAACAGTGAGGACAGGGAACTGTCTGTGACCTACTGGACAAACAAATTGGTTTGCTGGCAAAATGGATTAAAGGCCTGAGTCGGGTGGAAAAAAAACGAGGCTGACTGATGTTGCAATGCGAGCTCATGCATTTTGAAACAGGCCTGAATTTAGAGGCTTCTTCACGTGGAAGCGTGTCGTGAATTTCCCTTGTCTAGGAGTATGTATGGGTGCATCCGAACACTCCGCGAGTCAATATTTGTCTGCTTAGCCACATCCCTCGACATCCCAGTCGGCGCAACGGACCGTAAAGCTGTCAAATGCGACCTGAATATTCTCTGTCTTCATCTGTATCCTCCTTTTCCTCCTCTCCCTCCCCTCTTCCTCGTGCTCCCTGGCTTCCCCTTTGATTTCTTTCTCCTCCCTGTCGATAGCAGGGTGTCGTCGGGAAGCAAACCTGCTGCCGCGCTTTTGATGGCTCGATACAGGAAAAGCAAGATTAGCTCCTTATCTTTTCGCGCTGGCTGCGCCCGCTTCATAATGTCATTTCTGCCAATGTGCATGACTGATATTTGTGAAAAAGCAGCACGTGTTTCATACTTAGCCTGCGGCAACATCGTCTCCATGGTAAAATATGTATGTCCTACGTGCAGCTGTTTGTTTTCCCAGAATTCCTTGCTCTGCTGCTGTTTTTGTACTCTTTTTTATCCCATCTTGTCCATTTTTTGATCCACTGGTCACTTTTTGCCACTAAAGGCATTAGCCTGCAAACAAATCCAAGTTGCTACGTCAAAGTTAGCTTGGTGTGAGGCCAATTCCGAGTAATTAGGTGGTGGATGAACAAGTATAAACAGTCTGTAATAAACAAGGAACTGCCTTCCTCTTCTTACTGGATATGACTTTGGTTTCGTTGACAGTCTTGGGATTTGTTTGTGGTGCTTTGTGGGTGGAGATGAGGGTTGAGATGTCTGGACTGTAATCGGGGCGGTCTAGTTGATGAAGCGGTGATGCGGTTATAAACACTGACTTTCCTGGAAGTTGTCATCTGAATGCGTTGGTATAACACCTCTCAGCAGAGATAGCCCACTTCTAGACTCTGGCGACCCGTCATCCCACCATGGATCCTGGATCCACTGGTTCCAGTTGGGATGGATTCTCTCTCTCCATCCTGGAAGACACAATATCTGTCATGATAGGTCCAGTTTTCCTAGAATTACTCCACGCCTGCCAATTCTCCCTTTCAATGTCAGAAGAGTTTGGCAGAGACACCATTGAGATTCCTGGAATGGGTCTTGATTTGCGCATTTGTAAAACTTTATTGACATTTGTTTTCCAGGCACCTGTTGGGGTGTCGAATTAAGAATGTTTGAAATCTATCGAAGCTGTTCAAGACTATCTTACACCTCCCAATTTCCAATCATACACCTCTTATTGCGTTGACTTCATGCAAACTCACCTTGCATGACTATCTTTTTCCTGTATTTTGAGAGGTGGTGGTCTGGCAAGGGGGGGTTGCTCATCTCGGAGCCTTGATAATGCTGGGAGCAGGGCGCTACACACCTCCTCCACTACCGGGTACAGGCAGTACCGGAGTCTGTCCTCTCCAATTGGCAGCTTCTGTGCTGTTGTACCGCTGATAAGAGGCTGGTGTAAATAAAACTGTACAGCGTGCCTCGTTATGAAGCTGAAGGTAGAGCGAGGCAGAGGAGGATGGGTGAGGTGGTGGTGGGGGGGGTGGGATGAGAGGGAGCATGTGGTGTCTGTACTCGTTGTACTGACAGCATACGGCGTCTGTGTGTTCCCATGAATGTACAAATGTATTGCTATTTGTCTGTGAGCCAGATTTAGCCTCAGACGCTGGGAATAAAAAGGGTTTTTTTGACACCTGATGTCAATTTTTGTTTTTCTGGAGGAGACGAATCCAACGCACCCAATGTTGAGGGAGGGGGGGTGATTTTTTTTTTTTTTTTTTTTTTTGTGGGAATGAATCGAGGTAGTAAAACCAACCTGTGTGTGGTTGTGTGTTTGTGTGTGTGTGTTTGTGCATGGGGGGGGGGGTGTTTATGGATTTTTGCAGTTTTTTGGTACTGAGAGTCCCGTCTTACGTAAGACATTTATGTAGGCTCAGCGAACAGCCAGGCTATGTTTTTGTTGGTGACTGGGCTTGTCAGGCTGCCTCCCTCTGTCACACTCAAACACACACACACACACACACACACACACACACACACACACACACACACACACACACACACACACACACTCTCTCTCTAATCTGCATCTTGCTCTCTCCTTCCTGCCCTGTTTACACTGTTAAAAACCACCGGGTGTGATATTGGATGGGCATCGACAGACAGACTGCAATTAGCCTTTTTAATTTCCCATTTACCCCCCACACCCTCACCCCCAACACTCCCTCCTCGCATTCATTCAGCCACTTTCTGCGGAAATATGTGTACGTACAGTAAAACGCCTGCGCAGGAACTGAAAAATCCGACCTGCAACTCTAATCATGTCAGGATAACCTGAACACATTCACGTTCGTGCAGACATGAACAAACGATGACAGACATTGAACTTTTCAGGTCGGTGCAGCCCGAGCGTTTTTTTAGAGGAAATGTGCAAAAGGGGAAATTTTAGTTGTGGCAGCTTTTTAGGCCTCTTGGTCATCTGCATTTCTGTTTTTTGTACCAACAGGGTTATTCTAGATATTGCATCTGCATGAAGACAATTTGAATCATGCAATAACTTTTAAAGATGCTGAAGCCATCATAACAACATTTTATGACTAACAAGTTATAGAGGTGGCTTACACAACACTATTATATCCTCTTGACTCACGGCCACTCATTTGTTCCTTTTTAGCTGTTTTGTTTGTGTGGAGATGAAGTTTGCAAAATACAATTGAAGCCTTATCATGGAAACAGGACTTTTACTTTACAGAAGCTGCAACTTTGCTCCAACTATATGCTAGCGATGTGTTAACCAATTGGAAGTCGGCTGATTAAACTAACTGATTAATTTTATTGTAAGAATGTGCAGTAAATGATGACGGGTGGGTCTCTATTGTCGATCCCGTTCTGAATGAGGAAGCTCTGAGACGGGTGTTTTGTTTTTTTGAGTAATGGATGCTAAACGGTGTCATGCCATCGCACGCGAGCAGACATGTGACCGCCGACTTGAATGACTGTACTGCAGGGAACAGAAAGTCTCTGATAGAATTTTGCTGAAATGCTGGAAAAAAAAGAAGAAGAAAAAAAAAAAAACGCATCTTGAATTCTTCTTTTTTTGTTTTTTGAATGGCAGATTTAGCTTTTGTGTCATGTGACACGTTTTAATAGGTCGCAATGTGTCGCAATGTGCAGATCCATGCATCCATCAGATTATGAAATGAAGAAACAGCCAAACCCACCCCCCCTTAATGCGCTCCTATCAACACGCTGGCCTACTTTTTGTGTCGCTATGAGCAAAAGACAGCCTGTGTAACTCTTATGTTTAATTCTGCCATTGTCTTTGATGAAAGATTCTGTTTAGACTACAATCCCCACGGGGGCGACATCTGTTGCAAACTTAGCATGTATGCTCAACCTGTGAAGGAAAGTAGGTTGGAACGAGTGTCGACTCTGGATGTGGGCATAAAGTCGCGGGGAAAACTTCCGCGGGACGTGAAGAAAAAGAATCAAAAGAGGTCTTTTTTTTCTACTGAAGGAGAAGAAAAGTGAAAGAATGAAACCGAGGAAGCGATCTTTTCTCGTCGCTTCCATTCACTTGCATGTAGAGGAGTCGTCTTCCCAAAACCGGATTTAAACGCCGGCGCGTGTAAACGCGTCGGGCTTTTACGGTGCATTCAGGAGTCTGTTGCGCCGAGACTTTGTAAAGAAGTTTGTTCTCTCTTTTTACAACCCTTTAAGAAATAATCGAGCCACGCTGTGCTGCAACAACGGTTGAGCAATATTTCAAGAGAGAGGAAGTGAAAAGGGAAGCGGCGTCGGAAGGCGTGCGCCACCTGATCGCCTTCCGTTCTTGTGCGCAAAAAACACACACTGTAAAAGTCAGCATCGGCTTTTCGCAACGCCGGCGGCGGTCACGTTCGTTTGTGTCCTTTTTTTAAAAAAAATTGTGCGATAGTTCGTTTTTATTTCCTCGACATTATTATTCAGTCCCACGTTTCCCGTTTTGTTTTGCCTCTTGATAAAATGAGAGATTGGCTAAATGTCGCCGCCGTCTCTTAAACACTTCTGGTCGGGGATGTTTGTCTCTCTTGCCCCGTCTTCCCGGGGCGAACGAATCCGCCCTCTTGTGATCAAAGGCTCCTCCAAAGATTTATCACTTTAATTTGGCAGTGCAAACGGCTGTTACCAGGCAGAGCCTCCCCCACCCCCCACCCCCACCCCTGTTAGCGCTTAGCCGGCTAACTGGAGTGACGGGCATGTGGCTGGGTGGCTCCCAACTTCTTCCTCTACCCCCTTTTTTTTGCCCCACGGTGACCCCACACAAGTCCGTTCTCCTTGAAGCGAGGCACCACGCAGGCATTTCCTGACAATTTATATCCGTGTGCCACATGCGGGGGCATGCCCCACACTAAAAATCCTACCCCTGGCCCATTTAGCACACGCCTCCTGGCCTCCCAGAAGACTAGTTATAGTGTTGCCCCCGCCGTCGGTGAGGCAGGGTTGTTAATTATCAGTAATCACGCCGGCATTAATCTGATTTGCCCCTAATCTCATGAATATTTGCCCTGATAATCATACCTGAGGGTTTTTCTTGCCTGGTGTCTGAACATTTCTTTAGCCAGATTAACTCTTTTAGCCTTTTTTTTAAAAAATTATTATTTTTAACACACAACACAGCGACACACATTCACACCTGGATGCTATCAGGTATAATCACCTTTTTTCTGGCTGCAGAGGGGCCCTTAAGGGCCAGCTGGAGGTTACAGTAAGGGCTGTGGGAGGGATAAATGACACTTATTCGCTAATTCCTATTTCGCTTTAACTGATTTTTGTAGATTTCTTTTATTTCAATTCAGATGGAATTTAAAGAAAGTTGAGAAAACACCTTTTAAATCTTACAAAATTTAAAAAAAATTATAACTTTTCCCAGCTATCTTTAGATTCCAGCTAAATTTAAAATAAATAAAAAAAAGAAATACATAAATTAGTTCAATCGAAATAGGAATTAGAGAATAAGTGTGATTTAAAATGTGAATTTCTGTATTTTTTTTGTTGCTCTGAACGCTGAGGTGTGTGTGTAATAGCTGGGTAATGGTGCAGCTTTGTTCTTATACGGTCATAAAATTGTCCCGTATGATGGAAACAGTCCAACCCCGTTTAAACGGTAGCTAAAGTGTGTAAAGAAAATAATAATTACTGTTATTTGTGGGCCTGCTTTCCCGACAGTCTCTGCACGTCTTGTTCTCTAAAGGTTAAGTGGCCGCCGCTGCCGGCTAATTCCACCATATGTTCATCTGTGCATTTAACATCGGCGTCCCGTACGCTCCCCCACCACGGAGTACGCCTCTAGAATATGCAGCCAATTAAAAAAAGAAAAAAAAAAAAAAAAAAAGGCCATAGCCCGCCAGATCCGTTTAGCCTAAAGTTGTTAAATGGAAATAAATCACAGGCAAATCCAGGCTGAAGTGGATTTCAGGGGGGGGGTTCACGGCGGCGGCTTGTGATCGACTCACACTCTCGCTTTTTGCAGCGGATCGTCTTTTTTTGCATAACTTGTTGCATAAGCGTCCAACTGTCAGCCGCACTCTGTCACGATCCGGCCGCGTCGCTTCTGCTTTTTTTGGGGGGGGGGTCCGGTTTGTTACAGTACAGCCCGTCCCTTAATGTCACCGCCGTTACAGAAAAACCACACAAGCCAATCTTTTTCTCCACTTTTTTTAAAAATTTTTATTTCTGTCTTGTAAGAATTCACTTCCTGTTTTCATCCATCTTTCCTTGGAAGTGTCGTAATCCACCCCCTCACCCCTGGGGGGGGGGGGGGGGGGTTGGGGAACGCCGTTCCAAGAACAAACCAGGGCCCGGGTTGGAAGGAGACATGGCTTCCAAACACTCTCATGCACAAACACAACATCCAGATGTTAAATGTGCGTCATGTGTGTGATGTCTATGGCATGTGCGCCTGTTGCCAAAGCCATAAAAGAAGTGGCTGCCTGGACCTGATCCGATCTGCCCCCCCAACAAACACTGGATGTGTGGATGTCAGGCTGCTGGATCACGCACGTCCATGAAGGACCAGGCGACTCAGATCCTATCACCAGGGCTACCTGACGCGTTACATAACCCGACACAAGCGGGAGAGCGCCGCGAGGAGAACTTGACGGAGTCAAGATTAGCTCTGTAAGCATCCTCGGAGGCGTTTATTACGCCGATACAACTTCGAACGCGCTAAATATGGCTTCGCAAATATCTCATTCCAACGCAGGAGATCCTAGACTGTGTGGAATAAAACCGTCACGGTATCAAGAGAATAAATAGCGACTCCCCATCCAGCATTTGCAGAGGGGCCCGGAGATGACATCTCATGCTACGATATGCTAATTAATTCAATTTGGACTTTTTTTTTTACTCCTCAAGGCCAAATTAAAAGCTAGTGATGTGCCGCGATTCAAATGAATGAGTCAGAATAATGCATTTCAGTTTGAAATAACTGGAATGAAACAGGAGGATGTTTCATGGCGCAAACATGCGTTACACACTGTAATGTATATTATTCAACTGTCTGCTAACTGCTTTATTGCTTCATTCTTTTTTGTCGGTGCAGCCGGTGAGAAGGCCATCGTGTGCGACCAATGTGGGGCCCAGTTCCAAACGGAGGAATCCCTGGAGGCTCACCGGCAGATACACACCGGTACGAACGCAACACACACACACACACACACACACACAACCGGATGACATCGTCATGACATCACACACGCACGAGCAGGAAGATGCATGGGTTTACGCAACACGTGTGAATCTGTGATGGGCGGATTTCAAAGAAGACGCACTTTTATTTTGAAAGATGCATTTGTTCGAAATTGGAGTAAAATGGTGCAGTTTTTATTGACGGTAATAGCAAAATTAATCATTCAAATGTGGAAAATAAGATCAAAAAACAAGCATAAAAACAATCTTTATTAAACTGCCGACGATGAAGACGTCTGTTTCCGGCGTTAGTTAAATGTTAAACCTGCTCTCGTCGGGTCGCGGCCCGATCTCTTTGTATTTCCCTGAATTAGCATGCATGTAGCGCATGCAGCTCATCCATCCTTCCCTGGCTAACTGGACTCCCCCCCCCCCACACACACATCCCACCCCCCGCCCCCCCCCAGGATTGACAGATAGATAGATCACATCATCTTGGATTAGTCCCACTCGCCCTAAATCAAGAGCGACACAACAGTAATCAACAAACAGGGAGAAACTTGGCAGGCCGGTGTTGTTTATCAGCGCTCAGCTATGAAGATGGGAAGAGGAGGACGATCCGGGTGCCAAGATGTTAATAGGGAGACGTAAATCCCCCCCATACACACACACACACACACACACACACACACTTTCGGCAGATGTGTGACGGCCCCCAGAATTCTGCCGGTGATGAACTCTTTAATTTGGGAGAAAGGACTGGATCGGAAACGTCCTGGAGCTTCCTCTTTCTGTCCTGCACACATGCGTTTGTATCCTGCAGGGTTTTTTCTGTAAAAGACATAAAGACACAGAATAATTAAGCCCCCCCCCCCCTCCTGTCAAATGCATTCAAGCCAGAGACGAGCCCCCAAAATAGCTGCACACCATCATCATCATCATTATCATCATCATCTTGTTTTGTCCTTCATCTGAAGCCCTGACCCTCAGCTCCACCACACACACACACACACACACACACACACACACACACACACACACACACACACACACACACACATCTGACAGGGTGAGCCGGTGCGGTCCAGTTCCTCCTGAGGGGCTGGCCCCTCGACCAATCAGTGCGCTGGAGGTAAAGAAGGGTTAAATGAGGCTAATGATCCGACAGCCATAACAGCGGAAAGGAGCGCTCTAAATATAGGCATTCCAGTCTGGAAGGAGAGGAAGGGACTGGGGTGGGGGGGGGCAGACGGGTCTGCCTGCCAGACGACTGCAGGGGGGGGGGGGAGCAGCAGCAGTAATAATATAGCGATCATCTGTGAGTCCATCTGAAGGAATCGGAGGCGGAGGGGGGGGGGCGCTGCGAAAATATGACAAGGCAGTTCCTCAACACGGTGTGGCCCCGCCCCCTACACCCCCATACTGTATGATGACATCATCAGATCGGGACAGTTCACTGTCTACATTGGGGAAAAAGAGAAAATCAGAATTTCGGAAAACAAATATTTAAAAAAAAAATTTTTTTTCAAGTTTATCAGATGAAAGACTTTAAATAAAACCAAATGTTTGTTTTTTAAAAATGAAGCGATAAAACTAAATAATTATTCTGTGAGTATTGGAAGCGGCAGATCCAGATAAACCTGTTGTGTCGCTTTAAGTATTGGTAGTAGTGGTAATAGTAGTAGTAATCGCTTTCTTAGCGCAAGTCTGTTAGCTATCGCAAAGGTCAGAGGTCAGTGGCTGAGCACGAATGGACCAATCAGAACACAGGATTGATAGGGTAGTCAGCGAATCCACAGGTTTTAGCATCTGATGATGTAAAAATTCGCAACGATAAAGTTCCAAACGTAAATGTGCCTAGCGTTATCGATCAGCTGATCAATGGGGGTTATCGTCACCAAAAGTGCAGCTGCTGATCATGTGACGCCTCTTTCACACTTGACATTAACGCGACGTCATCCCAGTAGCGTGTGAAAGGAAACCAGCGACACGTGACGCCCGTCAGCGTGAATCTGACGGTCGATCTCCCCGGCGATAATTCACTTTGAAATTTATATTGAATAACAGGAATTTTGGACGTCAAATGTTATTTTCTTCCAGTACGCGGCTGGGGTGATTGCTGTTGAATTCTAAATGGATATTTATGGATAAAACATGATTATTTCATTGATCTGCTGCGTTCATACCCTTAAATTCTAATAGTAGATTAAAACATTTTGCCTTTTTTTAAAAATTACATTATATCCCAAATGACATCAGGACATTTACTTTCACACCAGCATCTGTGGGTACACTGCGTCTCACACACCATCAGTGTGTGTGTGTGTGTGTGTGTGTGTGTGTGTGTGTGTGTGGTGGGATCATGGGGTTACTGTTGGCCATCAAAGCCAGATCTGATCGCTGCCTCCTGGCGCCGCTTCAGCTCTTGGCTCGTGTTCACTGATGACAATATTTGGCATCTGAAGCTGTGGCTGTTTTCCCGCTTTGAATGGGCACCATTGTGGCGTCTCCTTCATCGGCCCGATCAGCTGCAGTCTGACTCAACCTCTGTGTGTCGCTTTGAACACCCCCACCCCACCCATCCTTCGACGCGGCACACACCTCCCAACAACCCCACGACTGTATGTAAAGCGGCGGTTATTGAGACATTCTTGTCTGCAGTTGTCGTCATTCCTAACGGTCGAGGTCTTTTGCGTGTGGATTAGAGAGGAGGGGTGTGTGTGTGTGTGTGTGTGTGTTTGCTGGTTGTGATGCCAAGGAAATTTACATCCAAACATCATGTGTGTGTTGGGTACAAATGCACAAAAACAAACACACGGTCGTCTTTGGCAGCCACACATCCACATCCTGGAGTGTCTGTTCAGGAGCTGAAGCCTCACGTCCAAACTGGATGGCGCCGCGTCCGGGGTGTAGTCTCCAAACAACCGGACCTGGCATCAGGGCATTTTTTTTTATTTTTGAAGTGGTTTGAAGTGTTTGCACTGAAATTTCCTCCTCTATCTGGGTGCTAACAGGTTCTTATTTTAACATGCTGACAGGAAAATGAGACTTTCATTGCATCGTGTGGCTCCCAGGTTATTAACAGGAAGAACTAATGAATTGCACGTGATGCTATTAAAGGACTCTAAAGTGGGGTTTTTTTAAATGCAAAAAGAAATATAAAGATGGATTTTTTTTTTTTTAATTCTTCCTGTGGCATATTTTTTAAACGCGTTAAGTATGAGAGTCCTGGACCAGATTGAAGCTTCTCAGACCTTTGGCAGAAATATTTAGAACGCCATAATTAAATATTAAAGTGACTTCTGATGTAATACCGGTTTGGAAATGCTTCCAGGAGCGTATCAGCTGTATGGTTTTGTGAGCCGCGTTTCTTTTCTCCTTCAAAGGGATTTATTGGTTAAAAAAATTTAAAAAAAAATGTTGAAGGAAATGTGCAACACCACACAGAATTAGGATTAGCTCCGCCCCCTCCTCATTATCCTACAAACTAATAATTCAGACCTTTTACCAAAGAATCTTTTCATTTCTTTGGCATTGATGAATTTTGTTTTTTGATAATTCTTTTCAGTGAAAGACGGCAAATTTATTCAAAGAGTTTTATTTGATGAAGGTCTAGTATTAAAATAACGCACCTACATGGAAATAAGTGAATACATTTTAATGTTTGAAAACTTAGGATGACTCTGGTCTAATCCTGATGTGACAGAATGCATATTGTTCATAAGTCAATATTTATCGTGCATCACGGCTGCAAAGTTCACGTCATGGAACTGTTTTCCAATCGTTCCAGGTTGTAGCCTCGTCCCGTTCAGTAGTACGAGGTGGTTCCCAGCTTTCGAGCTGCTGATTTTCTTCCTCTCGCTCCGTCTTTATCGCCGAGCTTCTGCCGGTCGTGTTCATCTCATTGTTTATTAGATTGTTTTGGTCGCGGCCGTGATTTATAGCCGCTGTGTTTCACTGGCAAAAAATAAATAAATAAACCCCACCGCGCTCGCATTCCACTCCATTAAACTGCAGCTCGGTGCAGAAAAACCTAAAGCTCAGAGAAAGAGACTCACAAACAAAAAGTTACATTTATTTTGTTTGTTTTTAAGCACAGATTTTAAAAAAAAGAAGTTTTCACCACTATGGGTTCATGCATTTTACATCGTCCAATCACGCGTCGTCTATCGTTTGCAGCCTCCACCAAACTTGCGTGCAATTGGAGACTCGTAGTTTAAACTGGAGGGGGTGGAGGAGGAGGGGGTCACATCTCCCATGTGACCCGTGTAGAAATGAGTTGGGAGTCCACAGGCCTCTGAAGAATGTGTTGGTGTTCCTGTTTATACATTATTCCTCTCCATTTACACATACATACACGCCGTGCCAGAGAAAATCCACACATAATAGGAAAAAAAAAAAAGGGGGGGGGGGTGCTCTCTTTCTCTTCTCACTTTCTTTATTTCCTTCAGTACTTTTTTTTTTTTTTTAAGTCTTGTAATACAGGGAAAATATGCAAACCATGGAGTGGCAATAGTGGGTTTAGCCAGTGGGAACACAGCGTGATTCCAGCAGGCCTCCGCCGCAGAGTAAACACTTTCTTTTCTCAAGCCAGAAATAGTTTTGGCCAAAGAGGAGAAAGAAATAAAGAAATAAAGGGAGGGAGGATATAGAGGAGAGAAAAGATCGACAACGTGGTAAAAATAAGCTCTGTTTAGTCACGTTGTGAGGGTTTTTTTTTTTTTTTCCTTGTTCGCGGCGGTGGCCTCGCCAATCAGTTCCCTCCGCCCCCGCCCCCCCCTGACTGCAAACACACACACGGTCGTGTCACTCAAGCAAATTAGGCCGGTGGCGGAGCGACACGGGGGTCACGTCAAAAAGTGCCGATTGTCTCAATCACATTAGTCCAGCGCCGGCATCTGTTTAGCATTTAGTTAATTGTGATGTTATTAAGTTGTCAGTGAGCATTAGGGCGGCAATAAGCAAAGTAAATATTCCCTCAGCACAGGCAGGCTGTACACACACACACACACACACACACACACACACACATGCCTCTGGACCCGGTAAATGTGATTCCACTTAAACCGGCGTTCACTCTTAACTCTGCTAACAGTTATGTTGTCACATTACGGATAATAGAAGTTTTCGCTCCACGCGGCCGTCTTTATGGAGGGAAGCGTTCGCCATCCCGGCGTCCAGCTTGGGGTATCCCCATTCGATTCCACGCGGAGGATGCGGGTGATAATCCTCTCCGTCCTCCTTGCATTTCTGACTCTCACCTTCCCGGAGAAACAAGTGGTCATCGGCGGCTAAATTAAATCAAGCGGCACTTGCCTCTTCTCCCGCCACTACCCCCCTCCCCCCTTTCTTTCTCTCTCTTTCCCTCAACAAACAAATTCTCCCCCAGATAAGATCTAAATGAGTTTTTCCAGGCGGAGGACGATGCTGCGTTCAGGCTGATGGATACGGGCGCGGCGCGGACGACAACCCGCCGCCGAGTGTGAAGAGGAGATGTGTAGTTTGTGCGCAAATGAGATAAAATGAATGAATGAGAGTTGGCACTGCTACATCCACCCCCCCAATCCTATCCGCACCCCACATCCAGCTTCATTCATTGAGAAATACCCAACTGGGCCCCCAGCGCCATCGGGCCCCAGCGCCGGGGCTTTAGTGTCACGGTGGGCACAACTGCTTTGAGGCGTCGCCGTAGGAAACCAGGAGACAACAGCGTGTCAAGGAGGGAGGTGGTATTCTTATGAGACGGGGGGTGGGATGGTGGGGGGGGTAAGTAGGTGGGTGGGATCCAGACACAAATTGGGGATGTTGGTCTGGCTGTGAGAGAATCCCCCACATGGACGGATCATTGTGGATCCAGAGAGAGGGCGATAAAATCATGCGGTATGGGCAGCGGAAGGTTGGGTTGAATTGGGGGGGGGCAGGAGGATTATAGACTCCTAGAGGGCGCCGCGATTCACCGGACATAAAATGGAAGTCAGCAGGACACGCTGCAAATCTGGCCGGCCAATATCCCACCATCCTCTTCCTCCTTGTGTCGACCCGGAGGATGTGCCCCCCCCCCTTACCCAAGGACAATCTCCGCTCCCCCGGACGCCGCTTTTCTGCATTTGCATGTCGGCGGCGGCATTTTTGTTCTAGATCTGCTTGGTTAAAACAAGTATATACAGTATTTTCCACACTTTAAGGCGCAAATAAAAGCCAAAAACTGCCAGAGTGCATATATACAAGCAAACCTTGGTTTTCAAACGCTTTGGACATCGAACAAATCGGAATTTGACCAAAAAATTAGGAATTTTTTTGTCTTAGAAGTCGAACAAAATTTGGAAGTCGAACGCAAAACAAACGCCTTGCGGTGAGAAAAGTCGAGAGAAAACATGACGTTAATGCTCTTTTTATTTTAGTTTACTGTACTCAATAATGTTTCACTTAATTTGCGTTCCATTGCCTCTGGTACGAGTTACGGTACCGTAAACTTCAGTCCGAAAGACGACGGTAACTCGTACCTTAGGCTAACCTGATTACGTCGATGTTTGTTCTTTCTTTGTCGTGTTTGCTTCTTTCATTTACATTTCTATACAATTTGATACATAAACGACATTATGAAATAACATATGTTGAAAAAAAAGGTAGTTTTGTAGCATCTTGGAACCGATTAAGACCATTTACATTATTTGTAATGTGGAAAAATGTATTTGGAATTCCAACAAATCGCTATTCGAACAGCCGTCAGTAACGAAGGCTTGCCTGTATATGAAAACAGCTTTAAAATAGGCCATTCGTTGAAGGTGCGCCTTATAGTCCAGAATACTGCACTTATAAAATGTGAGATAAGGGAAAGCGAGAGAGAACAACCAATGAAGGCCGTTTGTCGTTTGGGGACTAAAAGCCGACTCCTTTTGTCAGGAGCTTCCCTACTTCTTCCGAGATATCCCATCGCATTTTAACCTTGGCGAAGGCGAGGACTTTTAGCATAAAGGGATTCGCTCCAAGAGAGAGAAATAGATGTGGGACGGCGTCTATCGTGTCAACAATAGCCGGGGTCCTTTTGTCCCGGCGGTTATTTGGAGTAAATCTCCGTATGTAATTAGATCGGAGCTGTTTGTGGACATCCCAGGCGAGCGCGTCGGTGTTAAAACAGCAACGCGCGAGGGCCCTTTTAATTTACAGTGCAAATACCTTTCGATTAGAGAGGAGGGTGGTGGTGGTGGTTCGGGGGGGGGGGGGCAGGACCGAAGAGGAGGGACAATAGCGGAGTCTTTCAATCCTTTTCTGGGTCTTGTTGTTGTTGGAGAGCGGGAAGAGCTTCGAGCGGCTCCTCCTGTGTCCCTTAATTGTGAAGCAAGGAGATTAGTAAGAGTGCTTCCAACCTTTCACCCCAAACAAAGGCGCCATCGGATCCAGTTGCCTAGTGACATGGGGGGGGGGGGTTCACACCGGCAAATTTAGCCGTCGCCGCCACCGCCTTTGGCTCCTGGTGGTACAAGCGAGGGAATGAAATCCCCGGCGCTTGTGCACCCAAACGTTTCCGTCGCCGTCCGTCTGACGGCGCCCTTAATGGCACGGAGCAGCCACGCTGATGAAAACGGCCCTTCTCCCTCCCTCCCTCGGTCGCCCGTCTCTCAGACTCGTATAAAAGTTAATGTACCCGCGACAATGACATTCGGGAGACGGTTTAATTTTGGACAAATGCTGCATTTCTTAGCGGCGAGAGCAGCTTGGCACGCAGAAATGTCCTTTTTACGCCGCGTGCAGCTCAATCAAAGAGCACTTAGCGGTGTCATATTGATTATGGGAGCTTAACCCCCGTCAATCTCTGACAGTTCATTTTGGCAGCCTTCCCGTAGAAACGCAACGACGGAAGAGGAAGAGTGGGGTTCCCTCATCTTCAGCCTGTCTCAGCTCCCTCCGAGCGTAACGCAACCGAAGGTACATTCTCCTCAGGTGTGCCTCGTCACTTATTCAACTTACAAACATTACAGTTATACGGAAATAATATGTTTGCCTTTTTCTCCGTTCTAACTTAAATCCTTTTAATTTGTCAGGTTATGTAACCTACAGAACTCCCATCAATCAAGGATCAAACTATCCAAGAGAATAAAGAAAAATAACATCAAACACAAGTTAGGACATTGACTTTGTTCAAAAAACGTTTTTGTCAGAGCTAAAATGGGCTGAATTACTGCATTGTGGGAAATGTAGTTTTTGGTCAAAGCACGTTTTTGACTTATTTCTTTTTAGACACTTGGACCTTTTATGCTCTCGCGGGGCCACATAAAATGATATTGAGGGCCACATTTGGCCCCCGGGCCTTGAGTTTGACAAATGCGCCTTAAGATATGACGTTTAGATCCGGTCGATCGCGACGTTAGATTCCTGGAAATTCCGTTTTGCTCACATCGACCTGTTGAAACTTTTAGAGGTGGAGTTCGTTTCCATGGCGGTAAATTTTAATTGTAGTTTGTGTTTTGATTCTGTGATTTAAAGGCTGATTTTGGGTCTCGAGGACCGACTAGCAGCTGCAAACAGCTCCTGTAATCCAACAGAGGAGCAGCCATTCAGTTGGGTCTGTGTGTTGGAGGTGGCCTTTTTTTTTTTTTTATAGGACAATACTCCGAAAAGAAACTCAAGTGGGACCCATTACACCCCACTGAGGGCAGACTCTTATCAGTTAATAGCAGGTTTCCCCTGAGAGGAGATTGTTTTGATAGATGGCACCTGGTCAAGTCTTCGCCAACCGGCCAACAAAAAAAAATAAAAAAATACACGCACTAGCGATAAGACGTGGAAGTAAAATAAAACCAGCATCCCAACAGCGTTCATTCATCGGTGGAAGCGGAGAAGAAAACCACACGTGTGGAACGTTTCCCGACTGATTCACGATTTCTGATTAGAAATCTTTCCGGTGACCCAGAATGCTTCGGTCCTCGTCTGTCGTTTGACATCTTGAGTTATTATTTTGCTGTTTATTCTGATTTTTTTTAGTCCCGTATCAACGGCAGTAAGCATGGAACAACCTGTCTCCATGGAGATGGAGGTTAAACGTAAACAATGATTTTCCAATGATGAGTAAAATTTAATGCCCTGCAATTAGACCTGGAATATAATTCAGGGATGTAAAGTAGGCTGAAGCTGATCCCAGATCTCCGACTTGGAGGCAGGATTCTCTCTAATGGAAACGTTTCTAACCAGCATCACACGCAAGATCATTATTAAACCCATTATTGGTGATTACTGTACAAAAAGATCCACGACTCTTCGAATCCGTCGTTACTTCTGCACGACAGCACGAGAGCGCTTTGCATTATGGGAGGTTTGCTGTTGAATATAATGAAAAGAGACGCTGGATATTAAGCGTTAGAATAAAAAAAGCATTAAAACGCTTAACCTCATGTTGGGGTCGGATGATATTTTCCCAGCGATTCGAGGCCCTGCACCGGTTCTTTGTTGTGTTTGCTCCGTCTCACTCCCGCTCTCCTGACTTTAATATGTAAATGTTCTCTTGAAAGTTAATTTACCATTTAATTATGTATTTATTCGTGCGCAAATGAGCCTGAAGTCTCGGCGGTGGCAGAAACACATTCATAAGTAAGCAGTCAGCTGTTCGGCGAAACGCTGACCTTGACTTGTCTTCTAAGCCGCGAAGCATCCGTTTTTTATGTCACAGGAAAATCACAAGTTGTGTTTTTTTGTTGTTTTTTCAGAGTGCGGCCTTTCACGTAGGTAGAAATACAAGAAAAATAAATCTCTGGCCTTTTCTCTGTGTGCAGCATCCAAATGTCACGCAACATTTGAATAAGAGTTGTCAAGGTATGCAGGGTTGTTTATTTTTCACCAACTATAATTCAAGTTTGCGTCGAGTTTAGCTAAAATATTCCATTTTACTCCGCATTATTGTGAGAAATCTAGAGATTTTCTGGTGGTTTATTCTGAATAAAGTAGATTTAAATTGCTGAAAAAAGGTTTGTAGTTCACTGCGTTTTCTCAAGATCTTTTGCTGACATCATTATTAAAATTAAAAAAATTCCAAAAGTGCACATCACCAGCATTTCCGCTTCCTTTTTCCATGACAGTCAATAATTATGTGGCATTTCTTTATTTTTCAGATTTTTTTTAAACAGAAAACATTCTGTACTGCAAATCTTTCAGAAAAAAATTAGACTTTTTCGGATTTTTATTTTTTATTTTGTAATTTTAAAGAATCCTGACCGTCCCGCCTCAACTTTTTTAGTTTAACTTTCCTCCTCAGGAATGTTTGGGGGTGGGGGGGTGGGTCCAGCCGTCCAAACGGGGGGTGTCCTCTTACAGTCCGGCTGACCGGCCGGCTCAGGGAGGTGATTGATTGGTCGGCGCCGGGGCCACCAAGGGCCCTTTCTGCAGCTTTAGAGGTCAGGGGTCACCTCCTCTGCAAATCTGCTTCCTTTTGTACAGTCGCAACACCAGGAGAGCGGTGTCATACCAACCCCCCTCCCCCTCCGGTCTTCACCCTGGGAAAATGGGGGGAGGCGTCAATTAAACCTTTTCTCTCTTTCGCTTCAGTTCTCTCCATCTTCTGAAGTTGGTCCTTTTAAAAAAAAAAAAAAAAAAAGGCGCAAATTCTTTAGGTTTAAATATAAAGAGGCGCTGGGGCCGAGGCGGCGCTGCTAAAAAGGGTTGTTAAGGTTTTCCTCAGAATAAAACTAATGATAATGGAGCATGCAAGCTGTTGTAGAAACACTCCTTAATGGATTACTTAAGCAAGCAATTAGCAGCGCGCACGCAGCCCGATATCTGCGTCTGAACGGCGGCAAAAATATGCGTCCGTTGTAACGATGATATGTGGCGGTGACTCGCGTTAACAGATGGATGTACGACGGGATTCTGACGCTTTAAATATAATTAAAACAGGCTGCGGAAAAGTTGCATTTCTAGGGGTGGGGGTGTGTGGGGGTCGTCTTCGGACCCGGGATGTAATCCTGTGACATGAAGTCGGTCCGGAGGGTTTGCAGACGCATAACGTCGCAATTCGGAATATGTGGCCGGTCCTTGGCCCCTCTGGGGCCAAGCCTTTGTGGTCACAGGACTAGGATTACACTTTAACCCCCCACTGCTGCAAGCAACCATCTCCCCCCTACACACACACACACACACACACACACACACACACACACACACACACACACACTGCCCTGGCTGAGGCCTGGGGTCAGGTGAAAGGCCAGGAATCTCAAACAGGGCAGAAAAGGAGGGGAAAGGAGTAAAAAGAGAAAGTCTTTTTAAAACGCCACACATTTTTAGTTCTTTTATACGTCTTAAGTGCTTCTTATTTATGCTTTTATTTATTTATCTGTTTATTTAGTTATTTATTTGCAAACTTTTTTTTTTCCTTTACTGGTTTTTACCTGGGTAGTTTAAACTGATCAACTGTCTGAACTGTCTGAGTCTGAGAGCTTAAAGTTAAACCGATCTCCTTCCTGCTTTTCTCCTGTCGGCGATGGAAGGATACGCTGTTAGCGTTAGCAGATGCTAATCCGTTCGAGACTCTTTTTTTTTTTTAAAAGTGCCTTCTTTGTCTCATTTTCTTTATTTTTTTTACCCTTCTTTGTCTCCATAGACACAATCCTGGTTGTGCATCAGGCGGTTGTGGTTGTGCGGTCACATGTGTAACGTCAGAAATGCGGTCAGTCGGCTTGTTGGCGGGTCAAATGAACCCAGAATGTGAAGAGGTCAAGGTGGGAGAATAAAAAAAAAAAAGATTATGGAGTGTTTGATGTCCCCACCCCCCCACCCCCACGCCACACTATAATTTCTGTCCACGGATAGAAATCCGGCCCTGGAGGACGTTGAGGTAGAAGAAAGAGTTGAGGATGAAGATGATGGAAATGAGGAAGACGCTGTGGGAAGACAACAAGCTACACATTGTTTTCCATTAAGCACAAATCTCACAATGTCTTTCATTAAGATCCTTAATGATTCTTAATGACGCTCAGGGAACAAATGAAGGGCTCATCACAGAATCTTTCTGCTTCAAGAGGTAAAAAGATAAAGGCTGGCCGCCTCCATATTTTTCTTATCGTCAGCCCATGAATTGATGTCGCTAACAACCTGCGTCGCCCCGACGCTCCTGTGCTTCATTATTGTCCAAAACAACTACGAGAAGAGAACTAATGAGCCGTAATGTTGATGCCTTTCTTCTTCACTGTGAACAGGAACGACGGCGTGGTGAGAAAACACCGTCCCACTGCTGTAATACACTCCAAACTAGTAAATACAGTATTCATCCTCAGCAACAAATAGTCCTGGAAAAAAAAATCCGTTTGGAACAACAAAGAGTGGCTTTAAGGAGAAGTTTTGTGGTGTTGGTTTTGTTGTTTTTAGACATTAGAAAATATAATCAGAGCTTATCTTTTTACCATTTTTATTGACCTTTTAAGCCTCTCGCTGACTCGTGATTTCGTTAATGAAGTCTGTCATTTAGTGGATATCTTTCTGTTCCGTTTCTTTTAGTCACAGTTTTTTAGTTAATCACATTTGTCACCCAGTTCTGCTAATGTATAACTTTAATATATATGTATATCCCATTTTATTCTCTTTATCCTTCCACCGCACTTTATTTTAATTAACGTATTACACATTTAAATCCTCGTCCTTTAAGGCTGCAGCCTCTCCTTTTCTGTTTCTGTGTCAAACTTAAGTTCAGTTATTGAGGATCAATAAATGTACGTTACACACCAAAAAACCCAATTTCAGATCAGGAGCCGTAATTTAAGTTAAAAAAAAAACCACACAAAAAACACACTTCCCATTGCAATTTTCTAAACTAATCAGCAATCATTTCTTTAATTTCTCTATTTTCAAAAGTTTATTGAAGAACTCGCATGGACAACAATCGAGGTCACGGATCGTCTCACGCCATTGGACGGTTAAAGAAGTCGTCTATGCAATAATTAGATGTCTGTAGCACGTCTTTAGCATATATCTAAATTTAACTTTACTGCCTGTATGTGAAGCACCCCCACACACACACACACCCCTTTGACCCCAGCGCCCCTAACAAACGCCTGACCCTTTAAACTACTTTCTAATCTCCGTTCTCAGCCATTAACAGCCTCGCCGGTGGACACTCAGGCTGTTAAGTCTCACCATATACCATATAAGAGGCTTTTTTTTTTTTTTTTTTTCTGGAGGCAAACTCCAGTGAACTGGAAGGTCATGTGAGGACTTTCCTGTTGCTCTGGTTCTCTAGTGGGAACCAGTGCTGAGACAGAGGAGCTCCCCCTGCTGGCCAGAGGCAGTACTGACGCATCCATCTTCCCAGCATCAGCTCATTTGTCTCACCTGTTTTTGAATCAGAGGTGACATCACAAGGGCGTTTTGTCACAACCGGTGCTGATTTCTCCTACAGGACTATTTTCTACTGTAGAGATGTTTCATATCTGTATTTTTTTATTGTATTTTATTTTTTAGGCAATTTGGGGCAGCAGACTTCTCGCTCGTCTCCAGAGATGGAGGCTTAAGATGATGGTCTTTTTAGTCATGATTTCTGCCATCAGCGAATCCCGATGTGATCGTCACGAGTGGGAATGTTCAGTTAAGCTCAATTTGGCTGCATTTCGCACACACGCTCGGGGTTAAGATAAGAAAAGCCGCGCGAGTAGGAATAAATCGGCAATCTTTCGGTGAAGTCTTCTTTTAGGGATAATTTCAGAATTTGTTTTAATTCCCCTCTCGGCATCAGTTTCTTTGTGTGAGCGGTTTTTAAAAGCAGCAGGTGGGCAAATACAGGTGGTTTTCACACACAAACACACACACACACACACACACACACACACACACACACACACACTGTTTCTCCGCTCCTTTTTGAGTGTTGTTGTTTGCGAGCGGCCTTTGATTGTTCTGTACAAAAACGAGGAAGAAAACATGAAAACTCCTCCGCCTGAACATGCAAATGACTGCATCTACAAGCTGTCCAGTGATATTGTGATAAGTGGAGTCCCTGCTGGAAGGGAAAAAAAAAAAGAGGCAGATGAGAATCAAAAACCGTGGAAACGAGTCAGACGCGTGGTGTAATTTCAGGTCGTGGTTTGTTTGTCTTCGCCGCTTGAGATAAAAAGAAAATACAAAACAGTGTTCGGTATGTCGGATTCAATCCATTTATTTTTGCATCTGTGAATATAAAGCGTATAAATTGTTATGCAAAAATCTGTGGTTTGATAGAAATAAATGTTTATAAAGAGATAAGATTCTTAGCTGTGCTCCCTGAGGAACACCAGACCTGTTTTCAACCTTAAAACCCACAGATTAGCATCTGCAGGTGTCTGTTTTTGCGTTTTTCCCCGACTCTTGTGGTGACGTTCATAATTAATTTGCTTTCCCTTATTTATCAAAACTAATTAAATTGAGTTCCTTTTCAGAAACGCCGGTGAAAGAATGACTCAAACTTCCCACCCCTTTTTCCGTCACCCCAACCACCCCGGCATTTCTCGAAAATTGGCTTTCCTCGAAAATCCAACACGTTGTGTTTTTAACGATAGGAATGAAGATCGTCAAGTATTTGATATGTTTATTCTAACGGGTTTATCAGGTTTGCAGGTCTTGTGTACGTCGTCTAATTGTGGAAGAATAATGAACGGAAACGGGAAACAAACTGCTTCTAAAATGTCGTAAATTCCGATTTTAAAACAACGGAAGCATCGCCGATGTGAAATCAGGTGATTATTTTACCCATCAACCCCTGCAGTGTCATGTCACAGCCCCGCCTCTTCCTCACGTTCACCTGCGTTCGCCGCATTTAAACCCTCCTCCTCCACAATGGATGCTTGTAAAGCGCCGTGACTTTACTCCCCGGACCTCCGCCGCCGCCCCCCCCACCAATCCTCATCCCACGCCACTCCCGACAAAACCCCCGCCTTAACTACATCTAAGCCATCCGAGGAGCACGCCGCCGCCATTGTGCCCGCCGCTGTCATCATTCAGGGGCGATTTGGACGTGCTTTTCCCAACGCATTCATGTTTGCTCCACTTTTTAAAGTTACACTCGTCAGATCGGCCCCCCCCCTCCTCAACCACCCCGACGCCCCTAAAAACCTCTGCCCCCACCCGCCCCTGTCTTCCCAGGCCGAAAACAAAACAAACACCTCATCCTGTCCAGTGTGTGTGTGTGTGTGTGTGTGTGTGTGTGTGTGTGTTTAGGACAGTAGAGTAAGGTGCTAAAAGCCTTTTGTCCAGCAGGAAAGACAATGTCAGCAGCAGAGAGGAGAAAATGTGAGGTGGGTTGGGGGGGGTCATTTGGTTTCGGCCTTTTTATGAGTGTGTGTGTGTGTGTGTGTGGGTTGCAGGACCTAAGAGCCTGTGACTAATGTGGGTTTGCCCCCCCACCCCCACCCCCCAGCCCCTTTTTCCCTTTACATTGTCCATCCTGACTGTCCAGATGGCCGGTGAGAAGAACAGATCCTGAGAGGGTGAGGACAGATCTGAGATTCCATTGCAGGACAGGGTGGGGGTAAAGGTTGGGGTTTGGGGGGGGGGGGTGATGGAGGTTAATAGGGTTAGGGCGGTGCTCGGTATGTCCAGTCCAAAAATAAATAAATTAGAATTTTACTAAACGTTAAGATTTAAGATGTCAGTTCTGGAGCTAAAAAGCAGAAATAATTCAAAGTTATTTTTATTTTTTACCATATTTTGATGGGGGGAAAAAAACAGTTTTATTTCTCTTAACTGTGTATTTGATGTAGGGAATCTTTCTTCTTCTTTATGAGTGATGTTTGAGGACTAGAATTTGGTTGAAGAGGAGAAAAACCTGATCAGACATGAACAGGAAGCCAAAATTTGTCAAGATGGAAAATCGTCTATTTATTTGAGAGAATATTTCTATTCTTTCTTTCCAGCTGCATTTGTTTTGTTCCAACTAACATCCTGCTAACGTACCTGGTATTTGTCCCTATTTTTTCCAGTCTTATAATTGTACAAATTGAAGATCTGGAGACTGTTTTTTCCTAACGCTCGACATCATAAATCTACATGACAGGGATTTACATCAGCTGACAGATCCGCTGATCTATTTAGAGCCAAAATGTCTCCATTTCCTATTGAGAAATAGGGCTGCGCTAAAACGCCGCGCTCCGTCTGTAAACACACAATTGAGCATTTCATGTGGGGAAAACTGGGTATACAAATGACTGAGCTGTGCAAATTTCTCAGTGGGACGCTCCAACCTCCCACCGAACGCTGTCATTTATTTCCGTTGGTTTCCTGCAGTAATGGACTTCGCTTGAACAACATCTTTGTATTTAACCTTGAGGATGAGGCGTATGAGTGCATATGTCAGTCACGCACACGCGGACACGCGCTCTGCTATGATAATGATCGACGCGCTTAATGTTTTTTTCTCTCCTCTAAAAGCACTTCTTTTTTCATTTATTTTGCTTCTTTTTTTCGTAATGTTAGAGTGGTTCCAATGACAATTAAACAACATTAATGTTCTTTTTACTGCTGCTATTAAACGGTGACATGTTAGCATAGAGCATATTTCTCTTTCTACGGATATTTATGAGCAGTTCCTATGCAGCATTTCTTTTTGTCCATGCTGTGGGTCACATATGTCAAACTCAAGGCCCGGGGGCCAAATGTGGCCCCTCCACATCATTTTATGTGGCCCCGCGAGAGCATAAAAGGTCAGAGTGTCTAAAAAGAAATGGGTCAAAAGTGTGCTTTGAGCAAAACTACATTTCCCACAATGCAGCAATCAAGCCGTTTTTAACACTGACAAACACATTTTAAACAAAGTTAATGTCCTAACTTGTGTTTGATCTTATTTTTTCTTTATTCTCTTGGATATTTTGATCCTTGATTGATGGAGTTCTGTGGGTTTAATAACCTGACAAATAAAAATAATTTGTCAAAACAGAGAAACAAGCAAACATTTTATTTTTTTTCTGTGCGACTGTAATGTTTCTCATTTGAGTTATTTAACATTAAGGAATAGTTACATTACATTTAGTTACATTACATTTAGTTACATTTATTAGTTACATCAGGCCCTTTGAGGACAGCCATTATGCTGATTTGGCCCTGGGTGAAAATGAATTTGGGACCCCTGATGTAGGTCAAGCCTGAAAAGTCCTACATTTCCCATAATGCATCTCAATAATATGTTTTATTCACCCTTCCTTGTCTGGGTAAAGTTTCATGTCACATCTCCTATTTGTCATGTTGTTTTATAAATTTGTGGGTCACTGTATTCCATCACCACAACATCAAGTGGGGGTTATTCTCTCAGATCTGGCAACCCTCCTTCAGCTGTTCCAGCTCCTCTTCCTCTTGCCCGACGGAGGAAGAGCGTACCAGTTGCCATGGCCGTGCTGGCTGAGTTAGGGTGGGGGGGGGCTCAGGAGCTGTTCCCTCTCATTTCCACTTCATTTATCTGTCCCCCCCCTCCCACCCTCCATCCATCCATCCCTCCTTCCTCCCTCTGCCAGCGGACCGGCGTTCTCTCCGCTGTGCCCAGTCAGCTGTGGCAGAGCAAATGGCATCCCTTTGTTCCTCCACCCCATCCCTCAACCACTGAGAGTTTAAGTGCAGCTATATATTTGCTTTTATTCTTATATACTGCTTTTATATACTCGTTACCAACGGGGATGGATATTAAGAGTACTAAAAGCCACCCAGTATTATATTTCATTTTTTATAAATCACCCTTTTGTTGCTCACTTGTCCTCTTTTCTTCAGCATCTATTTTTTAGAAGTCCATAAATCGGTTTAAAACGACATATTTCAAAGACGTTTGGAAATGAGGTGATGCTTCTGGATCTAAAAACACAACAAGGAAATAAAAAGTAAAAGGAAACCGAATGACTTCCGGATTTGATCCAGCCGGGTCCAGAAAGAGCTCCCTGTTTCCTTCTCCCTCCCTAACCTCCCATCCTCCTCCCCTCCTTGGTATGAATCTGCCGTATCTCATTCCCCAGCGCTAATTCCAATTTAATTGCCAGTAGCCCGAAGCCTCCTCAATAGGAGTAACAAATGGTTTGATTCTGTAGACTTCATCAGACTGCATTTTAAATGCGACACAGTAACCCGGTGCGAATGCCAATGAAGCCTGGCGAGGAGCTGCTCTGTTTACTAATTATCCTTTTTCTTACTCCGAGCCACACTGCACAAGTTGTCTGATTAAATCGGATTTGTGGGGGGATTGCAGGGCGGGGTAGGTTGGTGCTCCGGTTGGTGGATTGGATGGCAACCCTGGTCCGTCTTTTGTAAACGATCCTCCCGTCCAACGGCGGGGAAGGGGGCCGGCGGTGGAACTGTAAATCACGGTAAAGGGTACGGCGGCGGCGGCGGCGGCATTAATTCCCGGCTTTATGATCTTTACAGTCGGCGGCGGAGGCGAGCGGAGAAACAAACACGTGCAGATAAATAAATTCTAATGACATTTCAGAATTTATTTGCACTGCTGTGGTGCAGGGGGGGGGGGGGTTTACGATTTATTTGAAGCCTCTTAAGGTGGGTTAGGATGTGTGTTTAAGATGTGAAAACCATTGGAGGGTGGGGTATGGGGTCACAAAATACACCATTTAATTGTTGTAAAAAGCTTCTCCTGGAACAGATGGGCTCCAGTTTTGAACATTTCTCAAACAGGGTTATTTCCTGGAGACTATTTCCATCTGTAAATGAATATAAATTTGGCGTCCTGGTGAATATTTACAGCAGGATGGTGTGTGTGTGTGTGTGTGTGTGTGTGTGTGTGTGTGTGTGTTAATGGAGAATTGTGCAGCATTTGTGGCTCATGGATTGATTTTTACATCTCTGGCACAAAGGAATGAGGTGTTCATTCACGTTGGGAGCATTTTTTTTTTAATCATTTATTTGATCGTCTGATGCAGGAGAAATATTTGACCTCTAATCCTGACTGATCACCACAATAATCCCAGCATTAGCGCACGCGTGGCGGTTACAGTAAGGGAGGGAATATGGCGACGCCGCCGCCGTGCGAGATGACGGGACATTGGCGGCGCTATAAAGACCTCTCCCTGTCAACTAAATGGCCAGTTGAGCTGCCATATGGTTGTGCTGACATTATCGCTGGGTAATTAATATGGCATCTCGCCTGGCATCTGGTGGCATTAATCTAACTGGGAGCAGTTAATCTTACAATGTCAGCGCCGCCGCTGCGGGCCCCCAGACGTGAATTATCGCCACCCGATGGAAGAGTGTAGGGGTGGGGGGGGGCGGCGAGGAAACAAACAAAGCACAGCGGGGGCAGAGTGTGTCGGCTGCACGGCGGCTCGTGTGATTCCTCATTCGTCCCTCAGCGAATCGGCCGTGTGTCGCCGCCGGATTGGTCCTCATCGGGGTTTTAACGTAGCTGCGCACACGCAAATTTATCCTAGCGTGTCTGGAATATTTGGAAGCTCCTGGAATAGGAATTTTGGGGGGAAATCTCAGGACATAAAGCAGATGTCAAGGCCTGAAATAGTAATCCTCACTTAATCCCTATCTTAACCCAAGATGTTTACTCGGCGTGTCACACAGGAGATGATCTTCCCAGGTCGCGTTGAGTGACGTAATTTGGATGCAACGCCTGTTACGTAAACCTCATGTTTCCGTTAGCCACCATGCGGTCGCCCTCCTCCGCCGTCGGTGTTGGGGACTCGTGCAGAATGAAACGGAATCTCCTGGAATTGTTTTGCGAGCGCGGGGAAGAAAAAAAAAAAGCCGGCCGTTATTCTCTCCGCTGTTAAAAAACAAATTGGTTTTCTAGACGTTTTCCCAGAGCGACAAACGGAACGCATGCCTTTTACTGTACGTCTGAACGACGAAGGGTTTTTTTGGGGGGGGGGCGGGCGACGGCGACGCTACGCCGGTTTGATCGTAATATAATGAGGCGTTCACCGACGGTGCGGAGAGTGAGAAATTAGCGGTAAAGCGAGATCGACTTTGTCGTGTCAGTCAGAGAAATTAACGAATTAAATTTGCTCCTCAGATGACAACTTGTTTACCCTGCCCCTGTCCAGATCTTCATCTTTGTTGTCCTCGGGAAGCTGTTGATAGTCTTCGTCTTGGATGCCTCCTGCGCTGTTACCTTAAGACATAGTCTCGGTGAAACAAGCTAATTTTGGTTTTATTTTGCAATTTTGCGAGATAACAGAGATTCTACTGTAGAGATCATCTGGAAAGATTTCCTTCACCTCCTGACTTCTGATGATCCTCATTAAATCTCAATCTTATTAAATCTTTGACAAGTCTTTGTTACCCCCGATCAGTGTACGTGTGCGTCTAAGGGGTAAGGTCGTCGGCGGTTGCAGGGTTGGAGGAACGCCTTGGGTGGTAAATCTTTATGCATGGTAGTTGGTCTCTCTCCCCAGACGGGCAGCAGCCCCGAGGAGTCCAGCTGAGGGGGGGGGCGATATGCCAGAAATGATGAAAAATAGCACGACAACCCTCCAACCCATACAAGAGTAAATATCAGAAGGCATTTATTTGTTGGTGGCGTCCCGTTGGGGCAGGGGTATGAAGGTGTTTGGTGACCTTTTCGGGGCGCTGCTGAGATCTGATGTGTGATGAAGGCTGATTACAGCAAACATTATAGATGAAGTGTCCCCTCCCCCGTTGATCGTCGGGACTCAACCGCGTCAATGAGGCGGTGGCGGCTAGCCGAGCTCAGTATTCAGCGGAGCACCCATTTGGGAGGTGTTGTTGTGAGTGATTGCCGAAGCCGCTGCAGAGGAACAGTCGTCCGAGGCGAGACGGAGGGAGTTGGGGGGGGGGGACGATTGATCCGGCTGCTTTAAAAGGCGGCGCTAACCTGTCTTGCAAGATGATGACGCGGGTTCTGGGGGAGACGGAGGGGGATTTGACGACAATGGAGATGCGTGTTCGAATAAAGCGGAGCAGATATCTGCATCTCTGGTTTCAGGCTATCCTCCGAGAGGATGACATCATCAATGAGAGACAAAAGGAGAGATTGATGTCAGAAATACGCAACCTTGAGATTAAGCGAGGCAGTTGCATCAGATATATGTAAAGGCAGCACTTGGAGGCAACGACGGTGACACTGGAATCATCGACAGTTGCTTTAGGACACGGGAGCCAACGCTTTGCCAACCGGGCTCCCCTCCCTGTAGATAAAGTATAGTTTATTATGGATCACTATTGACAAGAGGAAGCAGTAACAGAGGTTGAGAGCCGTGGTAATGGCCTGTGATTGAACACCTTGTGCTGAGGTCCCACTGCTCTCTGCCTCATTAACTCTGGCAGGTCCTCTGTTCATCGTGCTGCATTGCAGGCCTCGGCTAGGACGCCTTTAACTGTCTACAGTTCAAGACTTCAGGAAGAGTTTATAAGGACCGTCTTCAAGCGTGTCTTCCAGGCGTTAAACATCCCAGCTTCCTGGTTGGCTTCAAGGCCACATGCATCCAAACAGTTCTGTGGATGCATTTCTTTTGTGAGGTTCAGTTGAGGTTTCCAGAAGCACCAACATGTTGTAGAATCTTCAATTACCTGTAGATTTTTGAGGAAATCCTGCACTTTAGCTTTAGTGCTCGCATTCTTGTGGATTAATCGGCAAAAAAATCCCTAAATCCAAATCCGGCGGACTTTGGCGACTTCTCTGTGGGCCTCATTGTCCTCTTAATGGAGCGATGCTTCTCACAAGATGTTATAAAAGCAATGAAATTATGCAATGAGACCCCGAGGCCCTTAAAAGTAGTTCGAGGCCATTAATTGGGATATTTTGGAGGGGATTTTTTTTTAATGCCCGTTGGGTTCATGGGCGCGTGGTTATCCAAGAATCAGGGGGAAAAAAGTGTCCCTTAGGCCATTTCTCTCCGAGCCTATCCAGCCACTGTCACCTCCCATTGGGGAGTATTTCTCTCCATTACCGGGCTGGGTCCATCCTCCGCTTAAATAACAGCAGCCCTGCCACTCCAGGCACATTAAGACACCAGCGGCGCTGCCATGCCCGCACACAAAGACTCCCAAACTGCCCCAGCCTTTATAAATAGATGGCGGGAGAAGGTAAGAGAGAGAGAGCGACTGGTTAGAGGTGGTAAATTATACCAAAGCTGGTCCCCGGCTTCGCTGCTGCTCCTCCAGCCCCTCCATTCAGGTGTCACTTTGCCCCTGACTCAATTTTACACTGTAATGGACCTCCTGGGTCAACTTCTTTCTTTTTTTCCCCAAACCCTAACTCGCTTTGCTTATCTCTCCGCTGCTCTTTTCATTTATCAGGGAGCTAAAACACTTTAAGTCACTTCCCTGCACACACTTTATTCCCTTTACTCACTGTAGCGTTTGTTCCACTTTATTTTGTCTCGCTCTAATCAGAGTTCATCCCACATTTTACTCCAGGCTCTGGTTTGTAGGAATAAAGGTGAAGGTAGATCATTTTCACCGAGGGTCACATCATTATAATGGCTGTCCTCAAAGGGCCAAATATAACTAATAAATGTAACTAAATGTAACTACTCCTTAATGTAAATTAACTAAATTAATTACTTATTCAAGTTACAAATGTTGTATTTGCACAGAAAAAAATGTGTTTGCTTGTTTCTATTGTGGGCCACATAAAATGATGTGGAGGGCCACATTCGGCCCGCGGGCCATGAGTTTGACACATGTGGTATAGATGAGCACGATGGGGTTCAAATCGCGCTTGAATGTAATCCTGATGATTATTAAAGCAGAAGAGGTGTGAATGAGTGAAATCATCGTGGGTTCCAGTGATATCGACTTCCTGTCCAGACTCACCTGCTTCCTGCTCTCTGACAGCCAATCAGAGTATTTTTAACGCACCACGTAGGAAGCGTGTCGCGTTATCGCATTAGTCTGATTCATTCTTGGGTTGCTATGGGCAACACAGTCAGGTAGCATCTAAACCTTTTCTGTCACCTCAACCTGTTTGTTGTTTTTCGCCCCCAAAAAATCCACTTCTATCTTTTTTTTGGGGGGGAGGGGGGAGGGAGGTGTAGAATTTCTTTCAGATCTCATTTGAAACTGAAGCAAAAGCTCATCCGCCTGTTGATTCATGTCGCATCTGAACCCGAACAAAACAGAGGAAGAAGTAACAAGATCTAATTTAATGAGATGTCAACTCTAGTAACCTTCATGCGTCTCCTCTTCGCTGTTCGTGTGTGTGTGTGTGTGTGTGTGTTGAGGACTGACGTAAGTCCCGCCCACGGTGAAGAGATAGACGTAAAAATAAGCAAACGCTCGGCTCAAATCGAACGATCGCACGTGACGAAAGTAAAATAACACGTCGGGTTTATTTCCAAAAAGAGAAACTATAACAGATCCCAGAGCTTCTGAGAAGAAATGAAGTTAATTCCATGGATCCCGTCCTTTAGGGAACGCCGGATGTAGACAAGTTACTGTTAGACGTCGCCAACGGGACGTGAACCCGCGTCAATCGGCGTGTTTGACGGTCATGTGACGAGCAGCGATGGCGACAGACGCTGCGCGCCGCCCCGTGTATTTTTAAATGTACCTTTTGTTCTTCACCGGCACATTATCTGTTCCCCCTCTCATCTCAGGCTGCTTTGAAAAACACGCCGACAGAAGCGTCCTAAAGTGTCATCTTTCAAAGATGACATGTGAGCGCGACGGGATTCGCCGCTGCAGCTGCACGCCACTTCAAAGTCCACGTCTTTCTCCATTACGTGTTTCTTCTTCTTCTTCTCTTTGTTCCGCAGCTCAGTTGCCGTCTTTGTTTGCATGTAAGTGTGCGCCGGTTTCGTGTTTCACTCGCGTCCACGCCTCGGCCTCGACCTGGGGGGGGTCAAAGGTCTGATAACCTTTTACATTCCTCAACCTTTTTTTTTTTTCTTCTTCCTCTAATTCTCCACCTTAATTCTCTCTCTCCACTTCCTTCCGTCGAATGGGGGGGGGGGGTCGTCCCCTCCGATAATAATGGCGCGTCTGTTTCCAACTTCCCAGGAGCGCCCTGGAGGACGACGACGACGGATGAAACCTAGAATACACGATATTCTACTGAGCGAGGGAGTTAAGTTAGAGAGTCGGAGGCGTTCCTGTCCGTCAAAGCTGCTTTAAGTACCTGAAGTCATGGGGGGGGGCGGGGGGGGTCGACCCCAGTCGATATCTCCTTCATTGATGAAAGCAGAGAGGAGGAGGAGGAGGAGAGAAATCCATCACGGAGAAAACTGGTTTAGCATTAGTTACATGTGCATATGCTACGTAGCATCAGCTAGAATCCTCCTAGCCTGCAGAGCTAACAGATTAGCGCCTCAGACTTTCCAAACAGGGATGTAATGAAACGTCTGCCCCCTCCCACTTGCAGACGCTCGTCTCTCCGATCAAAAACCGAAGCTTTAAAATTGGAAGGAGAAGCCTCGTCGATATTTCTCCCTCTCCTCCACGCAGTGGAATATTTTCCCTTCGCTTTTAAACGAATCTCCAATCTTTACCTCGCCATCCAGCCGTTCTCCTCTCTCCTCCTCCTTTCCCATCATCCCCTCTCCAGCGCCTCCTCCTCCTCCTCCTCCTCCCTCCATCCTGGTTCTTTAGCGTGCAGAGCGGCTGAGACGGTGATTGATCTGTCTGTGGGGGGGGGGGGGACTGTCGTGGGCCCTCCTCCCTCCCTCCTTCGGTGGTTATGAACATGAGGCGGGCTGCTCTTCATAGATTTTTAAATTAGTGTCAGCTTTGCCCCAAAGATGTGTTATTGACTGATGAAATAGAAACTGAGCTCCAAACACTCAGTCCTTCCCCAGAGTTTTCCCCCAGCCTGGTAATTGAAAAAGTGTGAAGGGAGTGTGTTGAAGGCGGCGTGTTGCGACCGTGTGTGTGTGTGTGTGTGTGTGGGTCTGTTCCCATGTGTTTGTGATTTTTATGTGTTTGCGCTCTTTATCTCCGTTGGAGAAAAATGCTCGGCGCTCACGTCGAGTCGACACTGGATTGAAGTATTGCATCGGAGATCTTTATCTTTTTACCCACCTCCCTGAAAGATGAGTATTCTGCACACCTTTTAATCCTATAAATACGACTCGCAGCTAATGACGGCAGATAAACTGGAACGTGTCGCGCCTACATTAATGCGTATGCTGTAGTACAGGTGTGTAAAAGTCATCTAATGTAACTCAATGTTATGGAAAATAAATGTAACTACGACTTAATGTTAAATAACTTTTTTAAGCTTCCCAGTTTAGGATAAAAAAAAAGTATCCATCCATCCATTTATTGCTTATTCAAGTTACAAACATTCAAGCTACAAACATTCAAGTTACAAACATTGCAGTTACACAGAAAAAATGTTCACTTGTTGCTTTGTTATATTTTTCATTTTATTAAACCCACAAAACTCCATCATTCAAAGATCAAACTGTCCAATGATTAAATAGAATCAGAGTTAAAATGGGCTGAATCACTGCATTGTGGGAAATGTAGTTTTGCTCAAAGCACACTTTTGAACTTTTTTTTTTTGTTGTTTTTTTTTTAACTGACCTTTTATGCTCTCGCGGGCCGCTTAAAATGATGTGGAGGGCCACATTTGGCCCCCGGGGCCATGAGTTTGACACAAGACCAGAGTGTGATCTGTGGCCTTGGGTTCTAAAGCAAGAAAATCATTTATAACACAACTCGGATCTATTTCTCTCAGTCTGGACCCACTTCCATGTTGCCTGATTATTAAAAAAGAAGATGCTAGAAAATGTCCTTTTTTGTTTTTTCCCTGCAGGCTCGGACATGGCCATCTTCTGCCTGCTCTGCGGGAAGCGTTTCCAGACCCAGACGGCGTTGCAGCAGCACATGGAGGTCCACGCCGGCGTCCGCAGCTACATCTGCAGCGAATGCAACCGGACCTTCCCCAGCCATACTGCACTCAAGCGTCACCTCCGCTCACACACAGGTCGGTGGAAGGCCGTCGCTGATGTAAATATGTGTGTTTTATACTGTGCACGGCTTCCTGTGGTAGTAATAATTCACCCCTCCGGGGGGCTAACCCATTTTCCATCAGGGCCTCCGGTGCGACGCTGCAGCTGCATCTCTAGTCGGGGAAATTCCTCAACTATGATAGTTATGCTGAAGTACAAAATTTGCACTGCGCTTGCATCACCGATTTATTTATTTTTTTGTCTGCGTTTTTAAGTCTCAAAACTGAATTTGATCTGTTTCCAGCGAACCTCTAATGGAGCGGAGCAGACGGGCGTGGTCGCCGTGACGTCACAGGATTTTTATTTCTGACGATTTAAATCTTTGGAATTATCTCGGAATAGTTTGAGCGGAGCTTCAATTACTATATATTAGATGTCGTTTATTATTAAGTCCCTGAATGTGAGAATTATCAACGTAATTCCATAGCCAATCAGAGGCAGAGCGGGGCGTGGTCGGTCATGAGCAATCCGGCACAGCCTCCTCCTGCTCTGATTGGCTGATGAAATGACTGTGATTCATGATGTAGGAATAAATAACCAGAGATAAAGCTTTCTAGTCTTCCTCCATCTAAATCCGACCAATCAGTTTGTTGCACGGTGACAGTTTGTTTTGTGGGTTAAAAATGTAGCTTCCACTGTAAAACAAAAGCAAACAGCCGTGTTTTATTTTAGGAATGAATGTTCCTCTGCTCCGTTCACGCTGCAAACTTTAGCTCCGCTGAATAAACAGCATTAATTCAGGTCGGGAGCGGAATGGATGGCGCCGCAGTCAGACGCTTATTTACAGTGAGTGTTGTTGTTTTCTCCTCCCTTCAGTCCACTTGTGATTCTCTCCGGCTGCTGAGGTGAAGCCGGGATGCTAATGCCTGGTAAAGAGAGAGTCTGAGGGATGCAGCTATTCACAAAACGTAACCATGACAGAATATGAACACATGGAAATGAATCCCATCTCAGCAGCAGAGGAGGGTTGGATGCTTTTTTTCGTCCCTCACCCCCCCCCCCCTCCATCCCTGCCTCACCCCCTCGCCTGTCTGCGACCTTAAATAACAGTCTCCCTGTCAGAGCCGATTTAGCTCACCAGCTCACGGATAAATATTTGAAACGAAAGGCAGCGAGATGAGAGCAGTCGGCCCTATTTACAAGTCAGGCGAATACACCATTAGTGTGTGATGGTGGAGGAGAGTGGAGGTGGTGGTGGTGGTGGGGGGGGGCAGCTGGAGCCGCCGGTACAGTAGCGCCATGCACATCTGCTCCCGTCTCCCAGACACGGGAGAGGATGGCGAGCGCCGCCTCCGATCCACCTGCACCGCCCGGGCGACGCAAATGTCACCTCGGCTCGCATTCGTGCCATTTTGAAGCTCATCCCCACCGCCGTGTGTGTGTGTGTGTGTGTGTGTGTGTGTGTGTGTGTGTGTGTGTGTGTTAAATCACAATGAGCCAGCCGTGAAAGCAATCGTTTTAAAAATGATGTGCAGCCTCTTTGTGTGTGTGTGTGTGTGTGTGTGTGTGTGTGTGTGTGTGTGTGTGTGTGTGTGTGTGTGCAAGGGGGGATTATAAAGTCAGCAACTCACGCAGCCGCAAATGGTTTCCAGAAATAGGTCCTAATTTATCCTAGAATAAGAAATAAAAAAATAAAAATGCATGCATGCTTTGATGTTAAGAATCTCATCCACACTTCAGCACGTCCACCGCACGCATTTACCCCCATGGAGGCTGTTTGTTCCTCAGGAGACGCGTTTATTACCCTGATCTGAGTATTTATGTTTAAAATTCTATGCATGAGCTGCTAAAAAATATTTTATTTCTAAGCAAATATGTGAAAGTAGCACCTTTTAATTGAACATTAATTTGAAATCTGACAGTTTATCATAAATATCATAAATACATCCTTATCATTCTTGTCTATTTTACCTTTAAAGTTAATTCTCTCTTTATGCATCCAGTGCTGCACCTGTTGAGCTCAGCTCTGCATCGTGATGCGTTTAAGGACCCTCCGTATATCTGATGGAGTTTTTTTATTTTTTATTTCACATTTTAAATCACAGCGCTTGTAAAGTCAGACAAACTTTTAGGAGGAAATCTCACGATTAAAATCGAAACCCGCCGGCTCCGCTCGGTTATGATTACCGTCAGAGCGGCGTTTCAAGGTCAGGGTTTTTAACACGCAGCTGTTTAACGGTGTCATTAATGAGGTTTAGTGGCGTAATGATGCCTCCGTGTTATCCATTATCCTGCAGCATATAAACATTTAGAGCCACACATGTAAAAATCACAAATAAATAAAGAAATCCCAGCCTTTAAATATCCAGATCTCCACTTCCAGCGTCCGACTTGAGCCTGTTTGGACGGAGCAGCTTCAGCGGTTGAGTCAGCGTCGCGTCGAGTCGCCTGACAGCAGAAGAATCCGCCACACGCTCTTTTAAAGGCATTCATTACGCGCGCTTCATTTTACCTGTCTGCCGGCTTATCTTCCCAACGCAGCCCTGCTGGGTTTTCCGACTCTGACACCGACCGGATCGCCATTCAGGACACGGACACACACACACACACACACACACACACACACACACAAAATAAAAATCTGACTCACCAGCTCTTATTTCAGCATCTTAATCTTTTTTTTTCTCCTCCCTCGCTTCTTCTCATTTTCTTCCTCTACCTCCACTTTAGTTGTGTTGACAGGCGGAGAGGTGGTGTGTGTTGTTTGCACATCTTTATTGCATATATGTACAATATAGACGCACAACACAGCGTGAGCTTATTACAGTGGGAGTCATGGCAGCTGTGCTGTTCCCCTTCCCAACACCTCTCACCACACACAGACCAGGCCTTCATTATTATTCTGTTGTTGTGCACTGTCTGTATATAAATGTGTGTGTGTGTGTCTGTATATAAATGTGTGTGTGTGTGTGTGTGTGTGTGTGTGTGTGTGTGTGTGTGTGTGTGTGTGTGTGTGTGTGTGTGTGTGTGAGTTGTGTGTTTTTTTTTAACCCGGAGCCAATTTGCTGTCTGCTATGGCTGGGTGTTTTGTGTTCGCAGCTGTATTTGATAGCGCTACAGCCAGACGGAGAGTGTGTGTTGTGTGTGTGTGTGTGTGTGTGTGTGTGTGTGTGTGTGTGTGTGTATGAGGGGCAGCGGGGGGGGGGGGGGCAGTGCTGGTCCTGGCAGTCATGGAGCCTGATTTACAGCCTCTTACAGCATATAATGAACACGCCCCGGGTGCCCGTGGGTACAGCCACCCTTAGCAGGCTTTTTGGGTGTCAGAGGTGGTGATAGAGTCGTGGGGGGGAGGGGGGGTGGTAAATGTAGTGGGGGGGTGATTCAGGAGACGCAGGTGGTGATGCTCGGGGGTCCACTCACCGCGCTCGGGTTCCACCTCACTATGCAGGGGTCGTCATCTGCGCCCCCCGCCATGTGGTCACACCGGAGAGGAAGGGAAAGAAGGGATGATGGGGGGGACAGCTTTATCCCCCCCCCCCCCTTTACATCCTCACAAGGTGATTATTGGATTGCGTTTGATTTACTTGCAGCTCAGGCCGTGTAGCTTTTTGCACTCTGGCGGCCCCCAGTGGCCACCGGGGGGGAGGGGGGGGATCCACCTGGAATTGGAACGAACGCGACTCACCCTGGAGACAAACGGGACGCCGGACGGTGACCCCATTTGCATGTCGTGACCTTCTGTTTGTTGGCTGACGGCGGACGTGTTTGCGTCTGATAGGTCGCACCCGGTCACATGACCTGCATGTTTTTATTTGCGTTTTGCAACCGTAAGTCATTGCGAAAGCGACTGAAAGATTTTTAGCATGTACACAAGTCTCCATATTTATAATCCGAGGTAGAAAAGCCATATTTTAGCACGTTAGCGAGACAGCAGGACATTAAGCGTAAATAACCTTCCACAGGCCTCCTCTGGAGTATTGGCATCCCACTCGCCCGTCTGATCCTGGGCCCTAATTAAAGGCAGGTGAATCTGAACTCCATTATTATTCATGCGGCGTTGCGCGAGCCCACCGAGCTCCCCGTGATGGATTGTGATCTCTGCTGTGGTTGAAACGCTAGAAAGAGCACAATGTCTTACAGCGGGAGCCACTGATAACTTCACGCAGACAAATAAAGACTGTCACTTTTATTGATTTTTTACCCCTAACCCCCACCGCCACCAACCGTATGCACCCGCATCCCCCTCTGCTCCATCCCTGTCTCGGTTTTTATCCCTCCACCCACACCACTCCATCCCCGACAAAGCTTTCCTTTTAATGGGAAGGCATCCAGCGCGGCCAGACGCGGAGAACATTTTATTCATTAAAGTATTTGCACACCTATAGATGTGATCGGCATTTAAATGGCGATCCGCCTCCCGTCGCTCCTCCTAAATAAACCGAATCACGTGTGACAGCTGTATGTAAATAAAATATTGGAGGATTGAAGTGACATTTTGTCGCCTGACGACGGGGTGGCATCTCAGAACGAGGAATGTAATTTATTCCCCGGCACGACGCTGGCAGATAATGAAAGGCACAGGTCATTGATGGCGTCTTAAACCTGTAGTGGTGGAGTGAAACGCATTAATAGATAACCGCGGTCTCACTCGGCTGGAGAGGCGTAGCTGGCGGGGGAAGGTTGATGGAGGCGGTGAGAGCATTCCGCAAATCATAATATCCCCGATCATTGACGTCTGAATATCCATTACAGCCCCCCTTCCCGCCCCTGCGGGGGTCCCGGGCTCTGGCGGCCCCCAGGAGTGGGACGTGTTGTCGTTTTCATTCCACATACTGTACATCCGCTACCAGCCCAGGGGTCTAAAATTAGCCTCGTGCTTAGCAGGTGAAAACACGGCGCCCTGTGAGCGAGAACACGGTTGTAGAAACGGAACGTATGCTGATGACGAGCTGTGAAATCACACGGACAGAAATATGTTGGTCTGGGGCTCGTTTGTTCATCCAGGTTTTAAAAGCAGAAGATATGAACAGCTTGAAAAAAAGCTAAATAAAGTTAGACTCGGTTTGGGTTAGGATTATGTTGGGTTAGGTTTTGTGTTTAGGTTTTAGTGAGGTGAGGTTAAGTCAGGTTAATTTAGAGTTAGACTGGGATACAATAGGGTCAGCCTAAGTTAGGGTTAGGTATGGTTGGTTTAAGTTAGAGTTTGGTTAGGATTATGTGAGATTGGGTTTTTTGTGGTTCGATTGGGTTAGGTTAAGTTAGGGCTAGAAAGGGATAGGTTTGGGTCAGATTAGGTTTATTTCAGGGTTATGTGTGTTTGTGTTAATTTATGATGTAGTTTGGGTTAGATGAGGTTAGGTTTTGCTGTGGTTAGATTGAGTTCGCTTAAGTTAGGTATAAGTGAGCTCAGGTTTAAGTGAGCTCGGGTTTAGTATGGTTAGATTGGGATAGGTTGATTTAGGGTTAAGATTCAGTGAGGTTGGGTTAGGGTAAGATCGGGTTGAGTTAGGTGAGGTTAGGTTTAGGGTAGGGTGACATTTGGTAGGGTTGGATCAGGGTTAAGTTTAATTTAAGTTGGGTTCACCTTGGTCTTCAGGTGAAGTGAACTTCTCTTTCCCTGCACCTTCCAGCAGGGGACCACCCGTACGAGTGTGAGTTCTGCGGGAGCTGCTTCCGGGATGAGAGCACTCTGAAGGGCCACAAACGCATCCACACCGGGGAGAAGCCCTATGAATGTAACGGCTGTGGGAAGAAGTTCAGCCTCAAGCACCAGCTGGAGACCCACTACCGTGTGCACACAGGTACCGCCACCCCATCACGCATCGATCCACCGTCAACCTACCGAGCTGCAGAGTACATTTCTAATCTTTTAACGGTCCCCAATAAAAATAATAATCTTAAACAACCAACATAAGATTAAATATTGATCTCCAGGAGGGGAAGGAAGTTACATTTTTCACATTGCTAAGCTAACAATGTCCTCGCTTAAACCTGGAAAACCAGACATGAGACTGTTCTCGTCTCATGATCATCAATATGAATATTTAAAATATTTATTTTAATTCTTTAAAACCGTATTTTCCATCATATACGTATATCTGATGTCATTCTTCAGCGGTCCATAACGTGATCGGAAATACAACGCAGACTTTTGTTTGCCGAGCCGCTCAGACCAATCCCAACCAGATGAGTATCTTTGTTGCCGTGATACAGTAGACGGATGTCTCGGAAGACTTTGTATTGATTGCAGTATATTTAGAGCCCCATAAAGATGTTGACACAGTGATAAGCTGGGTGCCCTGGAGAAACGAGTGCGAGCTGTGCACCAGACTCGAACGAGGACACCAGGAGCGCTCGCCAGGATGGCACGCGGCCAAAACCTTAACGCTTCCTCACCACGTCTTTTTTCCTCTAACACACACACACACACACCCCGCATTGGCCCTCCCCATCTCACATTCAATAAGCCAGCTGTTAAGCCACACTATCGAGGCAGCCTGTCCAATAATTGGCTCCCCTTCGTCCACCCTTTCCCCCTTTTGTGTGGGGGGTGGGGAAGGGGCTTTGCGTTAAGTCGTGGAGCAACAGCAGATAACAAGAGCAAGTGACAAGCTCACAGTCAAAGGCCACCTCGCACAAAAGGGAGCTGCTTGATGAATCATCGACATTGGCAACCTAACCACCACCCCCCCCCCCCTCCCCAACTCCCGCCTCCCGCTTCTATCCACACATCCCAAATGCCAATGTCGAATCGATACCCCAACCTCATTTGCAATTCATTATTAGCTGGTTATGTGAGGCGACCCTGTTTTTACAGTCCGGTTATCAATATGAACAGAATGCGAGGCGTCCGCGCCGCCGCCGCCAAGCGACGCCACGCCACGACGGCCATCAGAGATGCTCATTGGCTAAAAAAGGCGTCTTAATTGCGAGCCCTTAGAAGGCGGAGGTCAAGGTTAACTATCGCTTCCAAAAGATCAGAGCGAACCCGTCGGCGGTGGCGCGGAGGCCTTCCGATTCGGCTCCGGCTGAAAGGTTGACAGCGAGCGGCGAGCTAGATGGCTTCCGACAGCTCATTTCAAATGCCATTGGGAAAGGTCAGCATTTACATGTCTAATTTGCGTCTGCTGGTGGATTATTCCCCGCCATCACTCAAATCATTAGCACATTTAGGACCGCTGCTGTTGCTGAATTGAAATGTACCTCCCGAATATAGCAGCAAACCCCCCCCCCCCCCACCACCACCACACACACACACACACACACCAACCCCAGGAAGAAAGCGGCGCCGCTCTTTGATTTATGACACCTTCAGGAGCTGTCCATGCCGGCAGCTGCATTTTGCATAATGAAGCGTAGATTAGATGGATTACAAAAGAAATGGCAGACATTTGACTGCATATTCCTGGATTTTTAACCCATTTAGATCTTAATAAAGTTTTACGAGTTATATATTTTATTTCATTTCCTGTAAGTTTTGCTCCCGCGCACACACACACACACACACACACACACAATCAAAAGACGGGTTCGTATTTTCAAAGATTTCCGCAATCGTTTCGGTCGTTTGTGACGACGTTAAAGTCGCTAAAGTAAGTCCCCCAGAGACGGGTGGGAAAACACTGCCGAGGTTTGACTTGTCACTTATTCTCTTCACGGACCAATTATAGGAACAACAGATATTCTAATGGACCAAAAAAGTCATAAGTACAAATAAAAAAGAAGGTTTCACATGCTGGGACTTATTCAAACACGTATGTATGCTGTAATGACACGGCAGTGATTTATTAATATTTGACACACAACGTGTCTCAACCTGGATCGGGCTTTTTTAATAGAAGGGTTGGAAATGCACCGCCGCTACCTCGACGGTGTTATTTTTTTAGGATTGTTGGGAGCTGAAGTCATTTTCGAATCCCAGTTTCAACTATTGATAGATAAAATGTCGTCACTGACAGGTGATTTTGTCTTCTTATCGTATGGAAAATGGTGTGATGTTGAAAAAAATGCCGTGAAAACCATAAATCACAGCCAGACAGCTGCCACGGTTCTCCCTGTCGGACGCCTTCAGCCGCTCGCGTGTCGTCGACGGCGCCGCCCCGATGTCGTCTCGTTCCCGAACAGATCACGGAACAATACGGAAGCACGTAACGTGTTGTTTTCCTGCCGCGAATGACAAAAGCGGCTTAATTCTCAGCGAACACCTCCAGGACTAATCAGCTTTTCTTCCTGTTTCTATTGATCCTCGAATCAAACGCATTTATTTCCTGCTTAACAGTCACATCAGCCTTCAACAGGGGGGCCGCGGCGCTGAAACTCTCGCTGTCTTCCACTTTTACTCTGCAGGTGAGAAGCCATTCGAGTGCAAGCTGTGCCACCAGCGATCCAGGGACTACTCCGCCATGATCAAGCACCTGCGCACCCACAACGGCGCCTCGCCCTACCAATGCACCATCTGCCTGGAGTACTGCCCCAGCCTGTCGGCCATGCAGAAGCACATGAAGGGCCACAAGCCCGAGGACGTCCCGCCGGACTGGCGCATAGAGAAGACCTACCTGTACCTCTGCTACGTCTGAGGGGCCGGGTGGGCGGACGACAGGAAGGGGGGCTCGTTTTGAGGGTGGGGGATGGGGTTGAGAGGAAAAAGGGTGTGTGTGGGGGGGGGTGGGGGAACCTATCGGTTGAAGCAACGACGAAGACGCGGAAGCAAAGACGGTTTGTTTGCTCTTTTCTTTTCCTTTTTTTTCTTTTCGCGCAAATGCAGCGGCGAAGGGGTTAAACGGCGACGTCTTGGACTCGGAGAGAGAGATTCTCCGCCATTGTTCGGATTCACCGGGTCATTCACTACATCTGGTTTATTTGGTTTTAGGCAGCGCCGTGATGCCAGAGGGCTGCACGGAAAAAAGGCGGTTCGGGGATTCTCATTGGTTGATTCCCAGGGGCTTTCTAACCCTACCAGTTTGTGACAGGAAGTAAGTTTTCAAGACAAGAAAGGTCTTGTTTTTGTCCTGTGTTGGTTTATCCGTTAATTCTCAGTCCGGATCAGATGAAAAAGATGTGAATATATCAGTTGAGGCTTCATCGTGCCTCACGAACTGCGAACTTTTATCTGCTAGACGTTACAAACCAACATATATTTCCCAAAGTCTCACCATTTGACACTGACTAAACTAAAGAAATGCACATCACAACCTTTCAGTCGAGATCCGACAGCCCCTGAGAATCAGCAAGCGGAGCCTGTAGACAAACCAAGCAATCTGATTGGTTGAGAAGGAGGAAGATGTTGGTGCTGCTGCTGCTTTTTTTCTTTTCTTTTTTTTTCCATTGGACGTTTTCTCAGTATAGTCTTCCTGGTTCTGCATCTCCTGGAGAAAGTGGAGTCATCGTCGACGGAGGCCAACGCGCCTCAGTTTTCATCATTTTTGTTTCTTTTTCGTTCTGTCGTTCAACTTAGTTTATCGCGGCTTGATTGCACAGGTACAACGAATCACGACGACAGTCTCTGTTCGATGTCTATCAAAGTTATATCTCTGCTCATTATATCACAGTATGTCACATTACACCCAGCCATAGGTAACCGGACTGCTTCTATCCATAAACGTTCACCGGATGACTCTTATCACACACTATTAATGAAGTGCACAAACTGACACACAAACAGCGACACACCCGCAGCAGATCTGTCAATTCGCCGGCATGGCGGCGAAACAAAAAAAAAAAAAGGGGAGGGAGGGGCATGGTCGAAAGGTCTGCTTTTCCGCGTGAGTCCCCGCGACTTGGAGCGAATGTCAATGAAGCGCTGGGAAAAGCCTTAGACGCACGCCGTGACGGACGGCGGCGCAGCGAGCAGGACGAAGACTGTTTACGTGGCATCAAAATATGAATGTGAAAGACTGTGAGCCGGGTTCCACAAGGCTGCATCCGAAAACAACCACAGGGGGGCGCTGTTATTCCCCCCACCGGAAGTCAGAAAACTTGCAATTCCCACCTTCCACTTCACCCGCCTTTTTTTCCTCTTGCTACAAAACTACATTTTTAGTTTTGATATTAACTTTAAAAAAAAAAAAGGGCTGAAACAGAGAGAAAAGCTGAAGTTGGCTTCTTTATTATCACGATGTTGTTATATCGCACATCGCCGAGCAAAATATGATTACAACGCTGTGAGTAAGCTGCTATTTTTTGCACACAAAATCCGAGGAGAGGATTAATATCAGGAGCCCTTAGCTAATTTATCATCATGGGCCGGTTTGTGGTTGTTAAAATATCTCTAGATATTTTAATAAAACTGCATCCTGGAGGAAGAAAAACAAAAATCACTGTGCAGCTGAAGGAAAGGCTTGTTTTGGTGAGTAGGAGGTGGAAACGTGGTGTTTTCTGACCTTGTAGGGGTCACGCTGGTGCTGGTTCTGGAACCTTGGAACCAGCACCAGCGTCGCCCCAGATGGGCAATCGAAATGACCCCAGGGGGGGGAAGAAAAGGGGGGAAATCACTGACGGGACAACCAAGTAAGACGACAGAATAAATCGACTCTTCCTCTGTGGTTTTGTCCCTGTGCTTCGTCTCCCTCGTCTCTTGTTGTTGTTGTTGTTGTTGTTATTTACCTTGAGTTGGATCTCAACACATCGTACTTGAATATTACCTTGTTGTGTGACCTCATGTTGCTTGTGTATTTTTAATTTTTCCCTTTTATTTCACGTGTACGCGTTGTTTTTTGTTGTTTTTTTTTTAGTTTGTCAAAAAAGATGCGTCGCACAACGTGATGAAGCAATGTGTACTCCGAGAAATTAAGTGCCACGGTGAAGAGATTTTTTTTTTTTTCTAATATTTTGTATTTCTTTTGTGCATTACTCGTTACCAAACTTGGTGGAATTAACGTGTTTGTTAATAAGCCAGAAAGTTTGGTCATTTGTTATAAAAGCTACCTCTAAGTTTTTTGTTTTTTAATTTTTTGAGGCAAAAGCACATTTTTAAAAAAAAAAAAAATTTTTTTGCATTTGTGTTTTGCGTTATTTCAGCGTTGCTACTTCATCTCATGCTTTTTTTGTTTTTTGTCAAACTTGATTTATGATCGTTTTTAAGCCAGATGTATATAAAAGGGTAAGAGATAACAAAAAGTAGAGGCGGATAGGATTTGATGAGTCGTTCAGACGGATGTTTATTCTTCTCTTATAGTCCCCCCCCCCATCCCACTGCACCTGCAACCACAGATGAGCAGCGACAACAAAAAAAAAAGCAATTTTGAAGCCTTAAGTGATGCATCAGACAAAGAGGGGAGCACTATTGCTTTTTAAGAGGGTTTAAAAAAAAAAAAAAAAGAATTTAAACTTGAAAATATGTGAATAGAAGTGTAGTTTTGTAATGTGAAGAAAATACGAGGAAAAAAAAACCAAGGAGGTTCAACACATACGCTGAACCCCCCCCCCCCCTCTCCCTCACCTCCCCTCCCCAGGACAGGTCATATTTGCAGCGATGCAAAGCGTGCGATGGACAATTTGGAACTTTAAATGGTAATCAGAGAAGATTAAAAAAAAAAAAAAAAAAAACCAAGAGGGTTGAAAATCGAGATTCCTCTCGGATCACAAAGTTCACCTGAGAGACGAGCGAATCCCTGAAACAAGAGCCACCAGAGGCGATTTGATATATAAAAAAAATTGTGATATTTTTGTATTCATTGTCGATCCTTTTTTCCCATTTGTGGAGGGGGGTTACAGCAGGGCACAAATATTTGTATTTCTTTTATTTCCTCTCTGGGTGTCGAATCATCTTTGCCTTGCTCCTCTTTGATATTGTCGGACTTTTGTGTGTTGAACATGTTGTGATAATAATAAGTGTCGCTTTCTGGATGTCAGTCACATCATAGGTGAAGGACTAAAACCTATCAAATCTACAAATTTTACGAGTGTGTGTGTATGTGATGACGTTTAAAAAAACAACAACAAAAAAAAAACACGGAAAGGCAGAAAGGGCCGCTGCCGGACCGACACGTTCGTACTCGTCATTCACAACTTTTCAATCAAACTTGACTGTCTGCGTTTGTTTTGTTTTTGTATTTGAAAGAAGAAGAAGAAGAAAAAAATATAAGGGGACGAAAAGTCCCGCGGTGTCTTTTATTCTCCAACACTGTGAGCTTGAGGGGCTTTTTTCCCCCCCTCATATAATACACACCCACTATAATATACTCAGTCACGGCTCAGTCTGAACCACCACCAATGCAAGACCTGACCAGTCACGTCGTTCCTATCATCGTCCTCTGAATGTTTTCTACTTTTTTCGTGCGAGCGAACGAGTGCGTCGAGAGTGTGTCAAGCAGTGTGCGTGTGTGTATTAGTGGGAAAATGCACTAATCAGATCAGATACAAAATAAAAATGATATTCTATGCCACTTTTTTTTTCTTCTCTATGTTGGAAAAAAAAAAAAAATATATATATATACACATCGACATCGTTCTAGTTCTTCCCTCAGTGTTCCTCCAATGTTTCCGTAATATCTTTGTGCCTAAAAATGGAATTTGTTCAAACAAAAATGTCCATCTATATCCGCTTTGTTTCTGTACTTTCAGAGGAATTGAAAAAAAAAAAAAAAAAGTGTCTCCAGAACCCTAGGGATGTCATGACACTCGAAAAGGACCAGATTTTCTTTTCTTTTTTTAAAAATGTTTAAATCTACAAGGACTGCAATAAACCTTTAATTCCATTTAAATAGCAACTGGGATTCTGTTCTTCAAGGCCGTTCACAACAATTGGCAGATAAAAAGAAAGCATCTGGAAATTTAACAGAAATCCAGAGCTGTCAAATGAAATGTAATTTGTTTTTCCGGAAGCAAAAGTTTTTTTTATATATATATATATATTTCTTTAATTTGATCAGCAACAGGTTTGCTGATGAATTGCTCTTAAAAAAAAAAAAAGAGAAAGAAACCCTCCTAGTGGTGGGTTGGCACTCGGGTATCCCCGCCTATTCCTTCCTTTTGCTGGGCTTTTTCTTTTACAAAATGCATTTATTTTGGGGGAGGGGGTGTTGAATTTGTGGCTAGAAGGATCATGGCATCCCTGGAACTGGCACTCTTTTGTGTTTTTGGTGTGGTGTTTTCTAGAACAAAGTAGCCATTTCATGCAGTGTCGCGACGCATGTGCCATCGAGGTCTAGACGAAAAGCGTTCGAGTAAACGAAGCACCGAGACATATTTTTTTATCTTAGCACTGAGGACCAATCGCCCCCGTCTGGACCAAGCATAACGAAGCTTTTTATGTAACGAAGCTTTCCTCTGTCTTTCCTCTGACTCGTCTGTGCTACTTCTCCATTGTCGTGACAGCACAAACGCCAGTCAAGTTGCTCTGTATTAAGAAAATAGTGTTTTTATTATGATTTGAATTGTTATAGTTTTTGTCTACCTCAGCACCTAATCTTAGCCTAATCTTAGAAGGTGCCCAATTATTATTTTTTTCTTTATTTTGGTCTCTTATTGTTGTCAGTTGTATAATTTTTTTTTTTTTAAATATTCGCATTAGAGCTTTTGCAAAGGTCCTTTGTCTTTTCCAGCGACAATGTGCTTTTTTTTTTTGTTCTTTGTTTTCTGTGGCAGTACGTTTCCTGTTGAGCTGTGCCACCAATCTATAGCCACCGTCTGTTGATATAGAGGTTGTTCCTTTATTTTATTTTTATTTTTATTTTTTGGTTTCGTTCCTTTCCATGTAGAATCAAGACACCTCTCTTTGTAACATTTCAGTGTTCTCTGATGGAGTGTGAAAAAATAAAAAGGAAAAATAAAAGATTTAATGCTGCAGGTTCTCCATGTTGTCACTAAAGTCAATGTTGTGCCTTTGATAGTGAAAATATAAATAATTTTTTTTTTTTTTTTTTACATCCGACTAACAGTAGATTGTTTTTGTAGTGGAAATTTTTTGTATTTTTATTTATGAGTCTCATAATAAAAATCAAACCATGATGTTGAGTTGTATACTTTCGATCTGCGGTCAGAAAAAAAAATAAAAAATGGACTTCATGTTGTCTGTCGTAGCATTTTTGGTTTGCTGAGTTTGTTTTTTAGGAATTATCCAAAAAAAAATATAATACCCAGTAATAATAATAATAATAAGCTGTTTAGATAGATAGATACTTTATTAATCCCGGAGGAAATTGTTTAATCTGATTTTTAACATTTTTGCTGCTGCTTTTGACTTCAAAAATAAATTTAAAAACATTTATGACATGAAATTATTAATTTTATGACTTCTGAACCAGTGTCGTTTGAGCTCCAGAAAAACAAAATACATCCTTGAAAGGTTTTTTTAAATGTCTTTGCCTCCAAACTTCCTGTCATCCAGAGACAAATGTTCTCACATCTGTCCGTTAACCCGTCCATGATGGAAGCCAGCGGCCGATCTGATTGGACGCCGCGTTTCTAAAGCGGTCTGGAGGTCTGGAAACCAGAACCACGTGTCCGGATTTGATGGGACATCTTTGTAAAAGGTTGGACAGTTGTTGAAACTGAAATAACCTGCATTTATTTTGAAGTCCAGTTCACTTGATCCAAAGTTCTACGGCAACCTGGATGACTGAGGGTCTCCACAGAGAGCTGCAGTCTGGTGGCCCCAAAGGAGGTTAAGGTGACCTTGAGAAATGATGAAGGGTCATCTGCGTGCATGTGGAGGTCGGGACAGTCGGTTGTGGCCGTGGCATCTTCGTGACACACGCTGATGTAAAAATCTGCATAAATTATGTCTCTGCATCTCTTTGAAACACACCTGACTGAACAGCACCACTCATTCCTAATGAGCGATGATGGTTTCTGCTCCCACAAACGTTCCCAGCTACCACCTGGCTGGAAACGTGCTAATGGTAGCTGCAAGCCACGGCTTTGTCTGTTCTACCACAGAGGTCATAAATGCCATCATTAGATATGCAGACCGCGCCGTCGTCACACACGGTTGGACGTCATTATAGAGGAGGCGAGCCGAGACGCAAAGTGTTGGGAGTAGATTGACCTGAACAAGCTGGAGATGAGTCCTGGCTTTCATGGCTTCAGCGTCTCGCTTCACGTACATCCTGCGTTTACACAAAAACATGCATCAGGTAGTGGATGTGTTGTTCTAAATACAACAACAGCATCGTGTCAGTACCATATCCAATAGGAACATCAATAATCAATGAGTCAATTTTTACAGCAACTTGTAAATTAAGATCAATTTTAAGGCCCCTAAAAAAAATTGGAGAGAAAAACTGCTGCTAAAATTATTATTATTAGAGAATTCTAGACATTTTTACTCAGCTACATTCTTTACTTTTGTTCTGTCTTCCTAAAATAAACGTCCAATGACAAGAGTCCCTGTAAATCCACCATATTTGCTCACTTCCTGTTTGACACAAAAGATCAGAAGATCACAAAATAAACCCATGAGGCAGCGCCCCCCCCCGTCCACCTGTACCATATACCACTCAGTAGATGCTGTTGTGTGGTTTGTTTGTTGTTGTGTGTTTTAACCTTGTAAGATAAGAACAGACACAGAACAGGAAGTGAGCAGGAAAAAACCTCTTATTGTGAAGGTGTTGTCAGATGTTTTTCTTGTGGTGACTTTGATCTTATTTGGGGGGTTTAGGAAGGAAGGGGCAGTGGTTGGTTGGTTGGTTGGTGAATGGTTTGTCAGGATGGCAGTTTGAATGGGGCAATTCTTTGTGTTGCGGCGCTGAACTTTGACCCACACAGACTGGATTTTCTCACCAACAGAACTTTGCTTTGAAAGCGCTGACCCTAACGTTCCTCACTTCTAACAGCATAAAAACAGAGTTGAATAAAACTCCTACTCCTTCTGTCCTACAATGATGTCACTGCTATAGCTTTATTTGATAGTATTAATGTAATTGCTATAATTACTTTTTTTGTGGGGTTAAAAGCATAATACTAAATAAAACTGATTTACTTAAGTTCAGTTTTCTTGTATTTTCACGTTCCTTCGTAAATGCAGATAAAAACGAGTGATTCCTGATCTTCTTCCATGTCTCGGTTTACATCTGTGGAAATGTCCTCGCTGCTGTTGACTCCCACTGATGCTGTTGTATGTGGCGCCACCTCGTGGCTGCTGTGGTGAACTGCAGGTGCTGACCCAACCTGTTACAGTAGTAAAGGCAAACATGAGCTGCTTGTAACTTTACTGCTGCGTTTATATTGATATTTAGACATTTCGAGTAACATGATTAACATTGAATGATAATGAATTAATAAGGCAGCAGTGGGCAGAGCTGTTGCTTCACAGCTAGAAGGGTCCCGTGGGTTTCCTCCGGGACCTCCGACCACCTGTTCACTTCAGGTGAATTAGTCGGTTCCAAATCCAACTTAACCCTAAATCTAACCCTAAACTTAACCCTAACCATAAACTAACTCTAACCCTAAACTAATCCTAACCATAACCATAAACCTAACCCTAAACTTAACTTAAACTTAACTCCAACCATCAATGTAACCCTAACCTAAACCCAGCCTTAGCCCAGGGGTCTCCAAACTTTTCCTTTTCAGGAAACATCTGGGTTAAAGAACACTATTTATGAAATACGTAGATAATAACCAAATAACGCTCTCAGGGAAGTTTCTGTTGTGCCACCGACTGACCGACCGGTGGGGAAAAAAAAACATTTTAGACAAAACCGACCGACCAACCAGCCAAATGACAGACCGACCAGTGGGGGGAAAAAATTTAGGCCGACTGACTGACCAAACAACTGACGGGAAAAAAATTATTTTAGACCGGTGGACCGACCGATGGAAAAAAAATTTTTAGACTGACCGACCGACCGTCCAACCAAAAAAAAAAATTAAGATTAGTGCTGACGTTAGGGTTAAATTTAGGGATACAGTTGGGTTTGGGATTAGGGTTGGGTTTAGGGTTAGGGTCAGGTTAGATTAGGGCTAAGGTTAGGGTTAAATTTAGGGTTAGGCTGAGGGTTAGGGTTAAATTTAGGTTTAGGTTAAGGTGAGGGTGAATTTTGGGTTAATGTTAGGGTTAAATTAGGGTTAGTTTGATGGTTGAGATTATGTTTAGGGTTAGGGTTAGGTTAGCCATAGAAAAGGGGAATTTTTATGGCTAGGATTAGGGTTATTGTTAGGTTAGAGTTGGGGTTAGGTTTTTAGGTTTAAGGTTAGGTTTAAGGTTAGGTTATGGTTAGGTTTAGGGTTAGGTTTAAGGTAAGGGTTAGGTTAGGTTTAGGATTAAGGTTAGGTTTAGTTTTGGGGTTAGGTTTAGGGTTAGGTTACAATGTGGGTTAGGATTAGGGTTAGTTTTAGGGTTAGGGTAGGTTTAGGGTTATGTTTAGGCTTAGGTTAGGGTTGGGTTAGGTTAGAGTTTTCTTGAATGACGTACCTTTGATCCTGTCCAACTCACCCATCAGCACAATGCTAGAGCATCACAGATCTTTGGGCGCTCTATGTAAATTATGACTTGATGGCTCGTATTGTTTAGAACCTTGTTGATGATTTAAATACATTTACTGAAAAATGCCTTTTTGTACAATTATTTTTATTTTATTGATATTATTACACGTCACATTTACAGAGTAGCACAAGTTACACATCTATTACTGTGTAATTAAGCTGTGAAGAGTCATTTATAACATGACGTTACGCCTACAACACAACTTACCAAGGGACGGAAATAAATAACATTCATCTGTCCGACTTTAAATAGAAGTTACGACGTTTTTCCGATGGAGTAAGAGTTCATGCAGTGAAACATTTTCCATGACAGACACAGTTAACAGTTCTATACATCCTTTATTAATAACTATGGATCTTTATTAGCCACTAAAGTGTGTAAATACTTACATCAGACATTCACAGAGCTATTTTACACTTCTTTCACCACTGAAGCAGATACCCCGCTGCTCATAAACCTGCCCTCTTTAGAACGTCCTTTCATCAATTCTCAGGGATGATGAATGTCTGCTTTAAAAGCACAAATTATATGATGATACTTTTCCTTTTTCTTCTACTTAAAAGGCCCGAAGTAATCCTTGTCCTTTACTCTCGATCACAGCATCATTTAAACTAAATATCATGATCCCTGCGGGTTTGAAAAAATGTGTATTCTTGCGTGTGTGTGGGAATATAGTGGCTTCATCTTTGTACACCAGTCTTCCTTCGCCGTGACGGTCTTCTCTGTACCCGTCGTCCTGTACGGGGCGTACAGCCGACAACTATGGCCCCTTTAATTCAAACTAGCGTCCCGTGTTGGATTGCGGGGGGAGCGGGACTCAAGCCACCTGCCAGACGGACCACAGCGTGCCCAGCGTGATGGTGTACGCCACCATGGCGACCAGATACACCCTGAAGAGGAGCACGTCCAGCACGTAGCCGACCTGCAGCCACTCCTTGGCCACCTCCCGGCATTTATCCCTCTTCTCCAGGAAGTGGCGTATCGCCGTCACTTCCTGCAGGATGTTGTCCATAACGGGCGGGGTGGCGTCCCTGGAGGGGGGCAGACCGAGCCCGAGCAGCCCGCCTTCTCTGTCGTGCTGACTCAGCCTCCGGCCGATCTCGCAGGTATGGTGAAGCGTGCATTGGGCTGCGGGACGGGAAAGAGAGGCGTTAGTGAACTGTGGGAATTTAGGAAACTCCCACCCAGATGTTGGACGGTTCCTCACCGGTTCCGTAGCTGTTCTCCTTGTAGTGGTCCAGATCCGAGGCCTGGGAGGACAGCCTGGAGCAGAGGCGGTGCTTCCTGTGGATGCAGAACAGGACCGGAGCTCTCTCCAGGACCAGGTACTTCACCCAGTCCGGAACGGGGGTCTGCAGGTCCTGCTTGTGCACCAGACGCACGATCAGCACGGTTTCCGTCAGGCTGATCACCAGCAGGGCCATGCAGACCACGAAGTAGACGCCTGCAAAGACAGATGACAGGAGAAGAAGAGGAGGAGCGTGACCACCTGGTGGCGGATGCAATCCTCCCGTTAGCGCTAGGGGGTCACCTATCAGAGGGGTTCCGATGGCGGTGGCGGGAAGAGTGTCGGACACGATGATGAGGAAGACGGAGTAGCCCAGCAGCAGAGTGATCTTGAAGGAAACCCTCTCGCCGCTGTCCGGAGGCAGATAGAACCCCACCACGTCCATCACCATCAGGAAGATGCTGGGCAGCAGCAAGTTCACCGTGTAGAACAACGGCCGGCGCCGGATCACCACCTGCAACGTTTGCAGGCTGTTTTTAGTTGTGTAACACCAATAAAACCTGATGCATTTAGAAGCTTGAACCAAAAACCGCTCACGTGGAACTTCATCTCGGCGTAGTAGTCGTCGTTGTCCACGCTGAAGCTCTTGTAGTTGGACAAGACGTGGAGCAGCTCCCACTCTCCTTGGTTCATGAAGACGCTCTTGTCTTCTCGGAGCTCCTCGGGGCTTCGCATCAGGGTGATGTTGATGTCATTGACTGCAGGTCAAACACAGTGACGGGAACAACATCAGACTGCCACGGCAACAAGAAAGGGACGACCTCTTTTCACCAAAAAAGTCACCAAAGTCACCAAAAGGCCAACCCAACGACAGCTAGTTCAAATTAGCTAAAATTTACAACCATCTGTGTCCAAACGTCTTACTGGTGTGGAGCCAGCTCTGGAAGGTCAGGCTGCACTTCTGGACGTCAAAGGGGAAGTTGTAGATGTTGAGGGTGCAGGCCGTCACCACCTGGATGGGCTTGTAGTTGCGCACCAGTCCGTTGTGGGTCACGTAGACGTAGGGTATGTCCGGAGACTTCCCCACGTCCACGCTGAAGGTCAGAGACGGGAGAACCGGGTGAGTCAAGGAGCCGAGACGGGGGCGAAATGAAAGAAAACGACGACGCCGGTTCTTACAACTCGTTGATGAGGATGTCGGGAACCCACACGTTGGCCGTAGGGATGGAAACCTGCTTGACTTCGTCGAAGTCTTCAGGGTCCCAGACCAGGAATTCATCCGTCCATGACTGAAACCAGAGCAGAAGACACTAAAACACAACATTTCTACGAGGATAAGTTGTTTTTGTTGGACTATAAATACAACAAATCCACGCTGCGGGTCGAGATGTGGGACTCTCACCTGTCTGTACCACACGTATGTGGTCAAAACCTGGTTCTTCTCATCCTGTGGAAACATGAGAGTCCATTAGAGGAGTGGAACACCGTGTCGCGTTCAGGGAGCGTGGGGGTTTTCAACCTCACCACGTTGAGGATGGAATACACCATCAGGTCTATGGCCACGATGGTGGACGTCCTCCAGTCCTTCACGGGTCTCACCCCCTTCTTGTAGCCCCCGCTCAGGAACTCAGACAGACGGACCAGCGTGGCGTTGGCGAAGCGACCCCCCGCGCCGCCGCCCAGCTTCTTCACTGCGAATGTGGAAAATCTGATGTCAGAATAAAACATTCATCTCCCCTCAGATACATTTTTTAAAACACGATCAAAACTTGTTAAAAAACAACCTACGACAATAAACGTTTAAATATCATAATACGTAAATTCAATCATTTTATAACTTTACTGAATCTGAATAACTAAATTGCCCACATGTCACCACCAATAACAATAATATTTGTTCTTGTTTCCTATTTTTAATTTTGAAATTTTATCATTTTAAATGGAAATTGATTTTTTTGTTGTTTAAAAGCACCAAATGCATGAAAACAATTTTTTTTAAAATAAGTAACTTCAACATTATTCTAATAATGCTATAATTACATAACATAAAGTTGTGCTACAAGACACCTTATTTAAAATTTCCACGCGTCACCAGCTCAAATATTCCAAGTGAGATTATAGATTTAATTTGGTAATTTCGGTCACTTAGTCGCGTGGATCGTTAGTTATTCCAGTAAATTTTACTAAACCCACTAAATCCGGAGTTTGGAGCTAATGTCAGATGTTCTGGAATGGGGGTGGGGGATCAGAAGTCCTACCTGTGCAGCTTCCAGAAGCTCCGTGGATGAGGAGGAAGAGGAGCGCAGCAGAGACCCTCATGGTGTCGCTTCTCCTCCGGCCCTGACGCTCTGATGAAGGGCCCCCGGATGCCCGACCCCCATATCCTCCGCGTCCATCACTTCATCTGCTTTGAAAACCTCGCTAGTGTCACTCCTCTGGTAGGGGGGGGGGGGTGAGTGGGTGAGGGAGGGGGGGCAGCCATCTGCTCCTCCCCTGGTCGATAAACGCATATGTAGGGGTATGACGTCACTCATTTCCGGTTTGAATTCTGACTTGCTTCATGTTAAAATCGAAAAGTTCAGAATTAAACAAGGAATCAAACATGTGAAGGCGTTCGATTTACAGTCCGGGTCGTCCCGGCGGGAGGAGTCGGATCGATCTTTTTTTTTTATCAGCAAACCAATAGTGGATTGATTCATACCACATTGTGTGATTTCAGTTATACTCTGTTTAGTTTGTTTATATTTTCCTACTATTGATTGTCTTTGAATGTGAATTTAACGTGAATTTGATTATTTTGTAATTTGTTGGGGTTTTATTTTGGGGGTTTTTTTGTGAATAAACGTGCTTTTAAAAATGAAAATGAATAATCTTTTCACAACCGACCCTTAGACCCCGTCCCGTGAGATGGTGGTTCCGGTTCTGGAGATGTTCCAGCTCCTGGCTGCTATGGTGGTTTTGCAAAAGACTTTGTAAAATAATTGTTAAATAAAAAGAAGTACTTTATTTATTTATTTTTTCAGGAGTGGAGTCATTTATCATTCCTGACGGTATCAACCCGAACCTTTATCTCCTGTTCTGTTCGGTTAAAGCGATGCAACCGGATCCGCTGGAAAAAAACAGGTTCACCGTTACGCGTGGAAACTTCATTATTATGGATCTTTCCCCTCAACTCCTCCGTGACGCGCGTTTCATATTTTCATCATTGCTGTTAGGAAAAGCCACCGGGGAGCAGAAACACTTACAGCTGCGCTCCGGATGGCTTTTTATCGATCCGTTTTGTGGCAGAGAGTTGGAGATTAAAGTTTGAATCCAATATCATCACATCACACCGGCTGGAGGATTGAGACGCTTCATTATTTTAGTCCGTTTATCTTCGCTGTCGCCGGGGAGACCCGGACCAGACCATAATATTTCTGATACCCTGGAGGTGCGCACAAGTGTTATGGTTTGGTGATTGCAGTAAGAATATGTGCGCGACGTGGAGTCTGTGCGTAATGATGGATTATTACGCATAAAAAACCACTTAGATTTGATGGATATTTTTATTTTTCGGCTGCATAAATGAGCTTCTGTTACATTTCAGCACCAATACTTAAGGTACAGCATCAAATAGAGACACATGAAGCTGGTCTGGGATCAGGCGAAGCTCCAGCTGGCCCAGAGCAGCGTCAGCGTCCCGGCGTACAGAACCAGAACCAGCAAGTAAAAGCGGAACAGGAAACGGTCGAGTTTGGAGCAGAGGGCCAACCACTCGGCCTGAGCCGAACCCTCCGAGTCCTCCTGGGTCAGGGCCAGGCGGAGGGAGGCCAGCTCCCGGTGGAGCCACTCCAGTCCAGAGAGGGGGCTCTGGATCTCAGTGAGGGACAGGAGGTCGTCCTCCTCTAGGGACGGATCCGGTTCGTAATCTGTGATGAGGTCAAGAAGTGCGGATCAACATATATACAGTATATATCAATTTATATACTGTATAACAACGTGTGTGCGTGGCGCAGCTCACCTCCGGGCGCGTTGGTGTAGTCCAGGGTCCGGATAGAGGTCTCGGCGCTCTGCGTAAAGTCGTGCGCGGCTGATCCGTATTTATCCAGCAGGCAGGCGGACACCGACATCTGCCGGACCTCCTTCTCGCTGTGGTGGAGAAGCTTCACCACCAGGATGGACTTGATCAGGCTGAGCATCAGCAGCGCCATGCACACCACGAAGAACACCCCTGGGTGGGGATGGAGGGGGGGGACCAGAACAGATTAGCCAAAACTGGGATTCTGGATCAGCAGAAATCCAGACTAGATCCGTCTTCATTCTCATAATTTTCATGCACATGGAGGAAGTGGAGTTCTACTTTATTTTTAAATAAATTAACCGGAACTTCTCCCGGTGTGTCCCCACCTATGAGGGGGGTCCTGACGGCCGTGGAGGGCAGCTCCTCCGTGATGTTAACCCTGAAGACAGTGTATCCCAGCAGGATGCTGATCTTGAAGGCGATGCGCGCTCCGCTGTTCAGAGGCAGGTAGAAACTCATCACGTCCACCAGCATGAGGAAGACGCTGGGGATGAGGAGACCCACCACGTACAGCAGGGGGCGCCGTCGGATCAGCACCTGATGAAGTGAAGGGAGGATGAGGAGGCGGTGAGAATTATTGTTCTGTGTATAAAAGTGAAACAAACCATTTTTACGCACGCAAAGGAGTAAAATTGTGCCTTTGTGCCTTGAAATATTTGCTGAAAAATGTTATGTATTTTCTAAGAGGAGAAAACTTCATCTGGCAGAGAGATTTTTTTTTTTTTTTTTAAAAACAACGTCTTTCCAGCTCTATAGAAGCAGATCTAAGTGATCGTCCAATCAGATCAAGTTAAACACGTGACCTGCAGTTCTTCACAGGCGGCGGTGGGATTTTAAAAGGCTTCTTTTTAGCCTTCCTCCTCTGACCCGAATAAATAGCAGCCCCCTCTCCACTCCCCCTTCTGTCCACCTGCACTGGGCGATGGCGCCGCCGCTAACAAGAAGTCCATTGATCTCATTATGACTGCCCCCCCTCCCATCTGCCCCTAAGCCCCAGTCTCATCCCCTAGCATCAGCTCGCTGCCCTCTATTAGGAGGGGGATTGCTTGACGCTTTAAAATCAGAGGAGGGGAAGGGGTCAAAGGTCACCATCGATAGATGATCCCAGTCGCGTGTGTGTGTGTTAGAGGCGCGTACGTTGAACTGGATGTGGGCGTAGTCGGTGCCGTCCTGGTGGGTCAGCGCGTAGCGGGAGGGGATGGACAGCAGCTCCCATTCTCCGTCGTTCATGAACTCCTTGGTGTCGTTGGCGATGGCGTCGGCGCTCCTCCACAGAGCCAGGTCGATCTCCTTCACTGAGAGGAAGAAGAGGAGGAAGAGTGTTCTGATGTCAGATGGTGGTCCGAGTGGAGGTCAGGGGGAATTTAATGAAGCCATTTAGGATCTGAGTAGAAATCATTCATTTCATCCGGAGATGTTTAAATCACTTTAAAGGTGCAGGAAACACAAATAATCGTCTTTTATTTCTGCACAGTGTGTTTTCAAATTAAAACTGAAATAATTATTATCTGATCAACATCTTAATTCTACTTAAACCGCTTCAAATATGCGCAGCTGGTTTTTCCAGACGCACCTGAATGCAACCAGCTGCGGAAGGTCAGGCTGCAGTTCTGCTTGTCAAACGGGAAGGCGTACATCTCCAGGCTGCAGGCCAGCACCACCTGCATGGGCCGGTTGTTCTTCACCGAGCCGGACGAGTTGACGTAGACGTAAGGGATGGGGGGGGACTTCCCTTCATCCACACTGGGGGGGGGGGGGACAAGTGAAGGAGAGGGGACGAAATAGGAGCTGTAAGCAACAGGGCAGAATGTGAGAACTTTCTGGCTCGGATTTATATCAATTTGACCTTCTTACATTAATAGCGAGTGCTGGGGGATCCAAATGCAATGAGGGTTCATGGGGGGGGGGGGGGGGGGGCACAAGATGTCCCCATGGATGTTTAAAGGAGGACGTTGCAGCAGCAAAAGAAAACATGTCCAGATTCACAGGAGACTTTTTTAGATGTAACATTCTTTCCGGTTTCAACATGATTTAAACAAAATTTGAAATGAGTTTCACTGAAATAAATAAATAACTAAATAAATATCCAAGAACCCTGATTTAGAGCTTGACAAGAAGGAGCGACGACACGGATGAAAATATGTTTTTCTTTCAGTGATTCCTTACAATTCAGAAACGATCACGTCAGGAATCCAGATGGCGTCGGACGACAGCGAGATCTCATTGATGCCGTCAAAATCCTCCGGGTCCCAGACCAGGAACTCATCGGTCCAGATCTGCAAACAAGAAGAGAAGCTTTAGAATCATTCTTGTGTTAAAATTGAATTTTACTAGAAATCGAAAACATGAACCGACCTGTCTGTACCAGATGCTGGTGGTTATACTTTGGGTGTTTCCATCCTGTGAAAAGGAGAGCGACTTAATGATGTTGTTGTCATGACAACCATAACGTTCACCTGTGGAGTTAAAGCAGGATGGACCCACCACATCCAGGACGGACTGCAGCACCAGGTCGATGTAGACGGTGGTGAGGCTGGTCCAGTTGTGAACGGGCCGGACGCCGCAGTCGTACTTCCTGAGGAGCGCCCGGGTCAGCTGGTTCAGGGCCGAGCGCTTCGGCTTCTCCGGCACACACTCCAGCAGACGAGCTGAAAGGAAAAGCCCGGTTACCGGGTGGATGACCTTCAGGTGACCTCTAGGGTTCACTGTAGAGCATTTAGTTTGAGGATAACTTGAATTAGGATGAAAGGAGAGAAAAAAAATCTGCAGCTCTCCTTAAAGGAAGGAATGGAAATAAAGACACTGAAAACTATACTATACTGAGGGAGAAAAGGGGGGCGGGGGGCGGTGAACTTTATAAACTCAATAAACATCAATTTTATGCTTTTAAAAGTTTGGATTGTGTCATAAAAAAATTTTAGTATCTCTTCAATTTTTGTGCACGGTAAAATAACACATTCATTACAAAAAAAAAAAAACGTGTCACATAAAGTATGAAGGCGTCGTTCCTACGGCAAGAAAATCTGACAAGAAGTGGAAAAAAACAAATCATAAAGCTGTCATGTTCTGAAAAAAATCTGACAACTCAAGTCATTCTATTAAAATATATAAATTTAAAAAACAAACAGCTGATTTCCACCCCATTAGGGAATACTTTACACATTTAGGATACAGTTTCTTTTTTCCCTTCCACAGCTTCTTACCTGAGGAGAATAAGATCAGCCACAGGAGAGACTTCATGCTGAATATTAACCTTCCAGAATCCACATATTATCCGGATGTCGCCTCAGAATGTTCCTGGTGACACAGAAATGTCCACAGTTTGGACCCTATGGGCTGAAGCGGTCCTCGGTGAAGTGCAACAAAGAACGGGGTCGTTCAGACATTTTGGTTGCACAGCATTGATTTTCCACTCCCAGGGTAATGTGATACTACTAATAATGGAACCCTGGAGAGAAACCCCTCATCGGTGTGAACGCTTCACCAGCAATGAAATCCATCTAAAAACAAGAAAAGGGAAGAATTATGACTTCAATTTCTGATTAACTAGTAATTTTTTTGTGTTGTTTTCACAATCAGGTGGGGTTTTTTTCTGTAGATTTGAATGAAAAATATTTTTCTCTTTTTGAAAGTTTGATGTTATTTGAAATAAAATCCAACAAGGGCTAAATGAGGGTGAAATTACTTTAAAATTGACATCTGTAAATAAAAAAAATGAATTTAAATAAAGTACAATATATTTTAAGACTTGAAATTAAATATTTCCAGTGACGCAATTACAAAAATTTAAAATTATTGAAGCTTGAATAAAGACTTCTTTTTTTTTAATTCGTAAAGACTTTTTTTTTTACTGAAGGAAATTTGTTGACTTTCATTCCACGCTAAGAACGAACAAAAAACAGTTTTATTAAAGGTAAAAAGTTTAAATCTGAGTTCTCTAACGCGTAACTGTCCGAGCGTGTCAAAGGAGCGCGCACGTAAAACGTCCTCGTGCACGCACGGGTCTTGACAGGTGGGCGCGTCCCCGCAGCTGCTTGTCCGCTCCCGGCGCTGGACAGATGGAGTTGGTTTGACTCGGAGTCAGAAATCAGGAAGTTTTTTTTTTATTTTTTATTTACGGTGGAAAACAGGAAGAAATTCGTTGTTTTTCGTTCAGCGATGAAAGGAGACGCGACCGAACCCGGAGAAAAGCCGACGAACCCGGTGAGCGAGGGATGACCGGACCGGTATGACCGTAACCGGTGACATGTTTACATCGGAATGCCCGAGCAACTAACGTGAACACTAACCCCTCTGTGCGAGTCCCAAAACAGAATAATAACAGGATTTGTTTAACAAAAGAAAAAAGAAAGAAATCAGTCAATTTCAGAAAAAAATATTTAAAACACACTTGGCTGGTTTTAGTAAAAAAAAACATGACAAATAAAAAAAAATAATAATCACGTTTCACATTTGAATCTACTAGTTTATTAGAACACATATATCTAGGTCTACTTTAACCCACTAACCAGATATAGACAGACAGGCTTTAATAAAAATCTAATTTTGATTTGGAATTTTAAGTTTTTATATTAAAAAAAGAAAAGAAATGTGAGATTATTCATACTGGTCATTCGCCTCAGGAGGCGAGAGAGAGACAGAGAGACACCCGGAGTCTTTGTCAGTCATGGTGGCATGGTGAGTGGAATGATAAACAGACGCCTGCGGCGGCGGCCAGCGCCAGCGGGCCCAAAATAGAGGCTAACCAGGAGGGTCTCAGATATCCAGAGGTGTCCATATAAGTATGGCCGCCCGGCGATTGGCTTCCTGTATCTGCAGGAGAGAGACGCTGACATGTCCACCTGCTGCTGGGGCGGCCAGCTTAATATAGCAGCCCACCAGATTGATGTTCGTTCTCCATGTCTGTGAGGTCAGAACACAGGACGGCCTGGGGGGAGTCGGTGTTTACCCGTCTAAATGTGGGTAAAGGAAGGCCGCACCTGGCCTTTGGAAAGATTGTAATGGATCTCCATCTGTTGCCTAGCAATCGGTCTTCACATCGATCTCTCTTCAAACCTTCGATAACGTAGCGGATCGAGTGGAAAAGTTGAGCAGGTTTTAAGCCGTTGTGTCATCACTTACGATTGGCCTGTCCGGCGTTGGTTTGTCGTCCAGGTCTCGAGCCGATGTGAGCCGTCGTAGGAGACGCACGGGCTAGAACTCTTTCCCATGGACAGCAAACGAACCAAGCTGGACTAAAAGTCCAACATTTGTTCACATTAAAACCAGACTTGGACAGTTCAGTTCAAATTCAACCAAAACAGGGTCGCTAACCCAAATTATGTCGACGTTACAAAGGATGTTTGACCTTTGTTCCCCTTTTGTCCAATTGGTTCTCTCAGCAGAGTGAAATGCTGATCAACCAGTTGAGGGAGATCACCGCCATCCAGGACCCACAGATTCTTTACCGAGCCTTGAACGTAAGACGAGACAAACCCACGACCGGTTCTGTTTGTCTTTGTTAAATCTCCTCCATGCACTAATAGCATCTCCTGTTTTTGTCCATATCTGTTACCCCCCTTCCCTCCTCTTTAAAGGCCAGTCAGGGTGACATTGGTCAAGCCGTCGGGCTGCTGACAACCCAACCCGCAGAGGTTCAGGATCCTCGAGAACCTCAGGAATCCGGAACCTCTGGAGAGACCTGGGAAGGCCAGAAAGGTACGAAAATCAGCTAATTTCTAAAAGGTTTATTTACGCACCTTCACAGTTCACACAGATCTCTTTGGATCTTGGTTGACACTTTGTGTGCTCCGTCAGGACTTCCTAAAGATGAACTCCAGACCGCCATAGAGCTGAGCCTGCAGGAGTCCCACAATGCCCAAGAAGAGGAGAGAGAACTGAACAGGTACCAGAGAACCTTCTATACCTTAGGCGACTGAAAGTCTTGAGGGGGTTCTGACATGGGAACCATGAAACCATGTTTGCTGGTTTGACATGCCGTAGGGCTCTGGAGGTCAGCGCGGAGGAGAACGCAGCGAGGATGAAGAGGAAGAGGTGCGAAGCCCAGAACGAGATGTGCAGCCCAGCGGACTGGATCCGCCAGGACGAGTGGCCCGTTGGGATCCGCAATGTTGGGAACACCTGTTGGTTCAGCGCCGTCATCCAGGTGGTGTATGGGATGGGATAGGAACCCTCAGGGCTATAAGTACAGTCCAGTAGAACCTCGAGATACAAGTTTAATCTGTTCCATCAAGCTCAGAAGTCTAACAAATATGCCCCATTTAAAATAACTAAAATCATTTCAATCTGTTCCAGCCTTGTAAAAAGGCCCCAAACCGTCTAAATTATGAAATTTTTTTAGCAATAAATGGCCATGCAGACTTCACCTGTGTATAATTAAATTACTTAAACAATGATAAAATAAGAAAAGAAACGCAAAAGTCACAAAAACATTTGAGCAACGTCTTTACTCCACCAAAGAGAATGAGATCTGGTTTCAGTGATGTATCCATCCACCAAACTAGCCGTGGAGTCCCGAAACTCGTATCTCGGATTTTGCTTATACGTCAAACAAAAATGTGAACACCGCAATGGCTCGTATGTCAAACAACTCGTATCTCGAGACTCTACTGTATTCAAATTCAACGTGTTAGACGGATAAAAAGAAACACCTTGTTTTCAGTTTTTCTGAAGGCTCCACCTGCTTCACATCCTTCATCTCACCAAATCTTTAAATAGCGTTCTGACTTGACCCGGTAAATGTTTCCCCAACCAGACGTCTAACTCTGTCAACAGTCAGCAAATGTGCGTTTGATTTCCCATCATGAGACTCATCGGGATAATCAGAGGCAAAACCAAAAGGTGCCAACGTGCTTCTGCCGAGCTGCTAACTCTATTACGGGTCCATTCCGGGGTGAATTTGGCCGGACCTATCGGGTGGCTCGGCGGACACCAGAACCCTCATTGAGATGCGTGAGCTGTGCCGGTAATTAAATAGAGCGATGCGACGGCGGAGTGGCGGTCTCTTCAGCCCCCCAGCTTTAAATGGATGTCCATTGTTTGTCTCTCATCAAAGTCAGATATAATTCCACGCGAATTCAAGAATCAACTCCCACCACCGTCTCTGCCACCACCCTTTGGGATGGGGGTTATTATCCCGGAACAAAAACGAGAAAACAAAGCAGAGACATTTGAATACAAATGCGTTTGAAATTATAGCCTTCTGTTTGTTTTGCTGCTTCAGAATTAAACTGATGCAGTCCTACTCTTGATAAACCAGTCTCCCCTAAAAAGTAATTACACTATCCGCTCGAGGCCAAGTGACCACATCTTTGGGTTGTTGGCTCATATTCCCTTTATGATCCATTGTGGTATGAATTACAGTAAAATTCAGATAAGCTGTAATTGAATTTCCTCCACGAATGGAAAGATGTATGGAGATATCAGTAAGTGCTAAAAGGCCTAGTTACCACACGTATGACGCATAAGACGGCGTATCACATGACAAAGGTGTACTCTCACGAAGGGTCGGGGCTTGTGTTGCTTGGCTGTTGGGTGTAAAGAAATAAAATCATACAGGAAAACATTGATTTCTTTGGAGACTCTGGTGAACTCGCATTAACGGCTGTTCGTTGTCTTGTTGCAGTCATTGTTCCACCTGCCTATTTTCAGGAGGCTGGTTCTCAACTATCACCTGTCCGAACGAGTCCTGGAGAAGTGTAAGAGCCACTCTGTGAGTAAACGCCGTGGGCGTGGTCTGTTCATCATGTACCTGTTAATACGAGCTGCTGTTTGATGGCAGGTCTGGGTTTACAGGACAAGAGGAACATAGCCTTCATGCAGGAGCTTCGCTGCCTGTTTGCCCTGATGGTGGGCTCCACTCGCAGGTTTGTGGATCCATCAGCCGCCGTGGAGTTACTGCGAGACGCCTTCAGGACCAGCGAGGCCCAACAGGTGCGGCTTGCGTCACGACGGACAAACCTTTAAAAAGCCTAGATGTTGTCTGCTTGCCATCAAAGCTTTGTTCAATATGTATAGCGACAGGAAGTTGTATACCTAAGATGATTATCTCCATGGCAACTGGGGAAGCTCCTTTAACTGTGTAAAAAAATGATGATTGGTTGGACCCACCAGGGTCTGGGTCCTGCCTGGCGTTTCTTCCTCAATGAGGGAGTTTTTCCCCGCCGCTGTCGCTAATGCTTGCTCTGGACGGTTCTGTTGGGTTTTTCTGTTTGTTAAAGCGCTTTGAAATGTTTGTTGAAGTGATTAAGCACTTTATAAATAAAAGTTGATTGATTGATTGATTGATTGATTGATTGATTGATTAAACTACATCTTGATTGATGCTTTGATCGTTAACTCTGTCCTTTTCTTCACGCCGTCCTCAGGATGTCAGTGAGTTTTCTCACAAGCTGCTCGACTGGCTCGAGGACGCTTTTCAGCTTGCTGCCACTGGAAAGTGAGTTTTCCCAGAATGCTGATCTCATCCACACGCTCAGACCGTTATTTTCTCACTGCGTGCTAAAGCGCATCAAGATAAATTTGTGTTTTACTTTCAGCAAAGCGGATGACAAGCAGCAAAACCCCATGGTCCAGCTGTTCTACGGGACCTTTGTGACGGAAAGGAGACACGAGGGTAACGTGTTCTGTGCGAGTCTCCATCACCAGTGATGGTCAGGAATTGATTGGTTGTCTTTCACCTCAATGTGATTCCGCAGGTAAGACTTTGTATAACATCGAGCAGTTCGGCCAGTACCCCCTGCAAGTCAACGGCTTCAACAACCTGGATGAGTGTCTGGAAGGCGCCATGGTGGAGAAGGAGATCGAGTCGCTGCATGCGGAACACAGCGTCACCTCCGGCCGCGAGGTGAACGACATCATCGATCAACCGGTGGTTGCTTCGTGAAAAGTCTTTGCAGTGTTTAAAGCTTCTGTATTTTTGCTTCCTTGCAGAGGTGGTTCAAGAAGTTACCCCCAGTCTTAACGTTTGAACTATCTCGATTTGAATTCAACACCCAACTTGGCCGTCCAGAGAAGATACACAAGAAACTGGAGTTCCCACACGTCATTCACATGGACAGGTGAGCCTCTGACATATGACGCGATTGCACACAAGTTATGGTCGCTTTCCCATTTTGGGAACTGGAAGACTTTAACTATCAATTGTGGGCATTGCCTGACTTTCCTGTGGACAGGTATCTTCATAAAAACATCGAGCAGACCCATGAGAGGAGAGGAGAGGTGAAGAAACTCAAGGAGCAACTGGCCGTCCTCCAGCAGAAACTTGAATGGTTGGTTTGGCATTGAAGAGATGACTTTAAACACCTTCGCGTCATGACAACCTCTCGTATCTGAACTGTTACCGTTTATTCCCAGCTACAAGAACTACGGCTCAGGACCTACCAAGTACCCTTTAGCGGACATGCTGCAGTTTGTGTTGGAGTTTGCTACCACCAAGCCAACAAGTGTTTCCCCAGCTGAAGATCTGAGACTGACATCCTCATCCCCGACTCCTGCAAGCCATCCCATCAGCGAACCCCTCTCCAAAGACGCCGGGTACCCGTATGATCCGTAGAATCTCTCCTGGACCTGCAATTTCAGCGGTAACCGCTGCTCTTACTTCCTAGTGAACCTGCAGAGACAGAGTCTTCAGAGGTCTTGGTTTCCAGTGTCTCCAGTTGCCAGCGAACACCCATATACAAGCCCTTCACCCAGTGCAGACCCCCCGTCGACTGTCCGCCACACCCGGCACCTCACAGCGTCACAGAAGAAGAGCTGCTCTTTGTAAAAACCTGCCTCCAGCGATGGAGGACAGAAGTAGAGAACGACATTAACGGTGAGCGTGAGTTTCACATTTTTTCAGGCTACCGCTTCGCCAATGCAATGTATTAGTTCTGTCCTTTATAGTTTGCCATTGTTTTGTTTGTGCGTACAATCGTGTGTGTGCCAGAGCTGAAGGCGAGCATCGACAGGCTCACCCAGATGCTGGAGGGCATCTACTCCGACAACGTCCTCTGCCAGGTGAGGAAGACGCTCGCCCGATTAGCTCCGACCGACTGGTCGCGATCTTTTTTGCTTCCGACTTGAATTCCTTCTCCGCCTTGTGTTCAGGTTCCTTACAAACTCCACGCTGTGCTCGTCCACGAAGGCCAGGCATCAGCGGGTCACTACTGGGCCTACATCTTTGACCACGCCAACCAGCGCTGGATGAAGTACAACGACATCAGCATCACCGAGTCCTCCTGGGAGGAGCTGGAGCGTGATTCGTTTGGGGGCATGACCAACGCCAGCGCGTACTGCCTGATGTACATCGATGACAGGTTACCCCACCTTATCACAGGTGAGTCCGTCAGTGATTGGACGCAGTCTGGTGGGATATTCTGACCCCGGAATAACCCCAATGACCCCCCCATCCACCCAGACGACACGGACGTGGAGACGGGTCAGGTGCTGCGGGGCATGGACTCGCTACCCCCCGTCCTCAGACGCTACGTCCACGAAGATAACCGCTGGTTCCAACAGGAGCTCAGCGAATGGGAGGAGCAGTTCTGCCAGACTGCGACCCCTCAGGGGGAGTCCACGGCCTCCGCGGAGCCCCCAAACCTGGGACCGGATGACACACACGAGATCCAAGTGGAGCCAGCCCCCCAGTCAGGACCGTCCACCGAAGAGCCAGATCATGGAGCTTTGTCAGAGCCACAACCGGAATCAGACACGAAGGAGGACCGGGAGCCGGATCCCAGGGAGACGCCTGAAGGTCGGTAGCGACGCCCGGATTAACCCATAAGAGGACCGTAGTAATCTGAGTGTTCTGGAACGGTTCGTTCCATCACATCACTTGTAATGATAAGCAGAAGTGAACCTGGGGGGTGCAGGGGGGGTCCACTGGCCCCATTACAGATAAAACGCGATAAACCCACCCTCCAGTAAACCTGGTTCTGCTCACACTCGCTTCTATTTTTACCCCAGAAGAATCTAACGTGACGCCATCGCCGCCGGCGGACCCCGAGTCACCGTCGGTAGACACCACTGGCACAGCGGTGAATGACCCCCTTGAGTCCAGCCGGAGTTCCACCCCAGCCGAGAAACAGCTCCAGAGTCAGGTAGGCGTGTTTGTGATGACTTGCTATCCCTTCACACGTCTGCAGAAATTCTAGGCCATGATTTAATCTGCGTCCTGGTCAATCTGTCAGACTCCTGGTCCTGAAGCGGCGCTAAATAATCCAGAGGCAGTCGACCCACACGAGGAGAAGGAAGACGCACAGGCGGAAGGTATCGGCCCTGGAGCTGTCAGCGAGCCGATGGCTTCAGGAGAGGCTCCTGATCCTGAAGGAAAGCAGGAGGAAGAGGAGGAGGAAGAAGAGGAGCAACGACAGCAAGAGGTTCCAGTCAGACGGCGACAGGCGGAGAACGAGGTCTCCGAGGTGGAGATCCCGAATGTCGGCAGGATCATGGTGCGAGCCGACGCCGATGGATACAACGAAGAGGTGAGTAGGGGGGTTCATCAGGACCCGCGTGAAGGGTCACCTGGTCGGCGCCCCACCTCATGGCGTTACACTCGTTCTCCTTCCCCAGATGATGCTGACTCCAGCGATGCAGGGCGTCATTCTGGCCATCGTCAAGGCCAGACAGACGTTCGATACAGAAGGCCCCGAGGCCGGCCTCATCAAGGTAAGCTCTCCGAGGGATGCCTGATGGAAAACACCCGCGTGTTCTCACACACAGCTGCAGCAGAGGGTTCATAATTTAAAATATATTCCACATTTACGTCAGTCACACAAGCAACTGGTAAATCTGGTGCTTATGAGATTATACTGTCAGATTTACGACTACTCGTTTTCCCTCCGTGCCCCCAGGCCTTCCATGAGGAGTACTCTCGCCTGTACGAGCTCTCTGAGGAGGAGGTGACCCCCCAGGAGGACGCCCGTCTACAACACGCCCTGGTTTACTTCTTCCAGAACAAGGCGCCCAAACGCGTCATTGAGAGGACGCTGCTGGAGCAGTTCAGCGACCGCAACCTGAGCTTCGACGAGAGGTAAACAACGCTGAGTCAGGTTTTCAAAATACACAAGATCGTAAAAGAATCCTTTGTTGGACATTTTACATGAAAACTAGGTTTAAGTTATGCACAAGTTAAAGAGCAGACGTAAATAAATCCAGTCAAACACTACCAGCAGGTCGTACAGCTCGCTTAGGACTCCACCTAGCGTCCAGAAGAGGGTACTGCAGGTCCTGGCTCGTGATGTCACAGCAGTTTTATGGTGGGTGTCCTGTCTTGTACCTGCAGGGCCATCAGCATCATGAGGGAGGCCCGATCCAAGCTGCGCCTTATCAAACCAGAGGACATGGATATGGATGAGTATCTGGTACTGGCTAATGACTGGGCCGAGAGAATGTGTGGTTCTAGTCGTAGAAAACGATGAAGAACAACTGCATGCTTTCAAATGTGACGACACTTCTTACACATCGCGGCAGTTTGGTGTCTTTGGAAAAGCTTCAGGTTCTTTCCAAGTCATCTGAGTGTTTCTGGGTGTGTGTGTGTGTGTGTGGTTGGAATTCCAGCGGGGCGTGAGTAAACCCAGTGACATGTGTTTAACTGTGAAGACACCAGCCTGATATGAAGAGGTTACGTCTGGAGGGACTCTGTAGCTTCCTCATGAATCAATCGAAGAATTCTTGTCTTTTTAACATATTATTTAACTGTTTGAGTAACACTTACTAAAAAACACAAAAAAATTAATGAAATATATAAAAATGAAGTGACCCCCTAGTTTCCGTTTGCCCCCACAGCAGTGGCACGACGACTACAGGCTGTTCAGAACCGTGTTCGTCTACCTGCTGACGGGGCTAGAGCACTACCAGCATGGAAAGTAGGTGTCAAATTGTTTTTGTCAGCCAATCGTAGGGCTTCTCTGTAGGTCCATGTGATGGCCCATGCGTCTGAATGCGCTGCAGGTTGCGTGAGGCGCTGACCTACTTGGCTCATGCGTACGAGACCAACGCCACCCTGCTGAGGAGCGGGGAGAAGCGGGGCGTGGAGAAAACCATCATTGCACTTTACAGGAGGAAATGCCTCACTGTAAGTAAAGGTGGCCGGCGTGGACGCCTGCGTGGATTTCTCCTGATTACGCACAAACTCTTTCTCCGTCATCATCCTCCTCCAGGCTTTGAATGAAAGCGCGTCGCAGCTGTTCTGCAGCGGCGACGAGACCAGCGTGGAGGAAGGCGTTTCCATCATGGATGAAGTCGTCATTCCCTGCCTCCACCTGATGAGCCGGGATTCGTTTCCATCCCAGGAAGACAGGGACGCCATGGAGAACATCCGCAGCCACTGGTGCTGCTGCCTGGGGAAGGACATGGATGGTGAGAAACGCAATAAGGAGATGATTCTGTGAGACAAACTTCCACGTTTCTTCTTTCTTTCAGATTCCTTGCAGGTGAAACTGGGCGAGTTCCTGCCCAGAGTTCTGGACGGGTCCACAGATGCGGTCGTTCTGAAAGACCCACCTAAAGTCCACGTCAGCCAGGCCCACGATCTGTGCAGCCGCCTGGCCGCGGTCATGGAGTCCATCCACAACGCCTCGGTGGTGGTTGTTAAGTAAATCCCTGAATTAACCGTCCCTGGTCCGACCTGAAGAAGCTCGGCTGGTGGGTCGTTCTGAACGACTGAGACGTCCCCAACAGATAAATTATACTGTATATTTTCATTTTATTGCACATGCATTCATTTTATTGTTTTACCTGAGCACACTATAAGCAGCGTCTCTAGACATTTCCACCTCAGAGGCCCTCAAATCTGTTTTCCCATCACCCATAACGACCCCCAGTGTGCTGAAAGCGAAGCACAAAGACCTTAACACAGAGGAGAAACTTGTGCAGTTATGAGCTTCTTTTTTTTTTTTTTTTTAATATTTTGTATTCCTTTGTATTTTTCCAAAACAAATTATTGGAAATTGTTCTTGTGGGTGAATTTGGAAGGAATGTGAAGTGATATTACTGCTGCACGCTCACGCGGTCTGAGCTAGTCTGTGCACTGGATATAGACGCCAGAGAACATCTCGATCGATCGAGGCGTCTTTTCCGTTTCCTGTGAACCAAGTTGACTCTGAAAAGATGAGATGTGGGACGAGAGATTCCCAATCCGGCACGTTGTGAACGAATGAATGAACAAACGGATGAATGGGGACTAAAGGCTAGCATCCATGTCTGGCTGCTGAGCTCACTGGTTTCACTTGTACTCAATAAATATTTTAAACATTCTGCCTTTTGTTCTTTGTTTCACCCAAACCCTTCAGATGATCGTTTCTCTTTCTGTTACACGTTTTTTTGTATTTATTCCTATATGTTGACTATTGAGATAACATAACCGATACACTAACATAATTCAGGTAAGGTATACATTTTTTTGTTTAACATAGGCAGGGCAGGACTAATTGAATAAACACATATTGATAATGCGTGATGGTTTAAATGGATCAATAAATAAGCTGTGATAGGAAAGAGACAGACTGTGCAATTTCTCCTCGGTAAAATCTACAAGAACCACAAGAAAACTTCAAGAACCAGAATGCACTGCACCACACCCGACCGTTTAACTCTCCGGCTGATTGGTGGTTCTGGTTGGTCTGTTTTGAAACAGGAAATGGCATGGTCGGTAATAGTGAACTAAATCAGGATCATAAAAACAACAAACAGGATCATGATTGACACTTGATTAAAAAACAAAAACTTAATCTGTCAAAGAAACAAAGGGATACTGACATTCTTTAGTCAGCATTCAGTGTTCTAAAGGTGAAGAGGAGTGAAACACAGCAGCTCTTTAGCTCCCCTAGAGGCAAAAAACCCACTTCCTGTTGAAGCGTTCCAACTTTGACGTTGGAATCATGTTTTTAGTCATCAACTCAAAAATAAAAGAAATTGCTTAATATAACTTAAAATGAAACAAAATAACTAGTGAATGGACAAATGACTAGTAATTGACAGCTGACATTACAAAACCAAACCAAATTGTGGAGGATCAGTGAAATCACGCACGTATCAAGAGAAGACATGAGTTATGGCTATTCCTGAACAATTTTATTTCATATCTAACTTTAGATACCTCTAGTTTGAGTTTTCACATTCAAGTACATGGTGCCTTAACTTTAATGCCCCATCTCTAAAGGTAGAGGCTTTAGATAAGGCAAGAGGAGCACAACCTGCAAGCGATATAGAAGTCAAACGGTTACAGAGTACAACCTGGATTGAGACATTTGAAACATACTGTAATCCTTACATTATGTCCAACCAAAAGTTTGATTTTAAATTCAGAACCAGCGAGGTGATATAAAACTAGACAACCCCAGCAGGTCACCTGTCAACCCTGAACTGTCAAGAATCGAAACATGATATTAAACCAAGGAACTACACGCTTTGTGCACTGTGATGATGGACAGTAAAGAAAATATGTTCTGTAGGAACTAAATTTAAGGCTCATCAATGAGTTGTTTTTCCCTCAAAAAGCAGCAGCAACATGTTCTTTACCGTGAAAGGACGATGTTTTCATCTTTATTCAGTCAGTCCAGTTCAAAATACCACGAGTGTGACGTGGGGAAACAAAAGGAAACTCAAATACCCTCTTAGTACCATCTAAAAGTTACACCAGGCATCCGTCCATCATCACCGCTTCACCTCGCATGTGCAACAACCGCGCCAAACTTGTTTGGTCCCACTTCCAATGAAGAAAAACAAAAACGTTTCATTAGAAGTCACTAAAATCTGTTTATAGCAAAGTTACACTGAGAAAAGTCACAGAGAAACGGAGACGCTGAGGACTACTAAACAAACCCGTCAAACCGCACACCCGACTGGTTCTTTACAGACTAGTCAGTCTACTGGTGTACATACGAGCATGGGGGAGGTGAGATGGGTCCCGTCTCCCTTATGTTGTGCTGTTAACATCCACAAAAAAAATAAAAATGAAAATGTAATGGATATAGACTTACGTAGAACTGTTCTGTAAGAGATAGAGACCGCATGCATTTCTAAAATGCAAACCTGAAGCCCGCCTGATACCCAGTGCCACGCCCGGAAAGAAAATCAAAACTGAAAATCCCTTTTAACCTGTCATATGTACATATATACATATACATATATACATACGCATACATATATATGCATATATACATATATACTGTATATATACACATACATATATATGCACACACACTTTAAATTTTGGTGGCTCCTGTAGAAGTACCGTCTCTTTCTCATCTACAATATGATCTCTTGGACATTAGTTTCAGGTACATTCTGGACTTTCCTTAAAAAGTCTTACAATTTCTCTTTACAATTACTTAAAAATACAGAGAAACCAACAAAAAAACAAACAAAAACAATCTTGGTGATTTGACAGTCTACTGTCCGGCAGAGGCTGCTCAACCAAAGCTCAACAGTCTTTAATTCTAACAGCTAAAAGATCGTTTCCCTTCCCGTCCGTTAAATGCTTCCCTCGGTACTGATCTCAGGCTCTGGCCTCTGATTGGCCAGCTCAGTCTGGATGTAGGCCCCCTGACCCAGTGCTGTGGAGTATGCCCGGTTGTTCTGGCCCGCCGTGAATGGCGGTGCAGGGTAGGCACCGGAGCTGCCACGTTTCGAAACGGGTGCCTGGGGCTGAGGTACCGGGTGGTAATCGTCCAAGTTGTCGTAGTGGGACTGCGACATCTTGGCGTTGAGTTTCTGATACGGGTAGTCTCTGTCCGGTTCAGGCTTACCCGGGATGAAGTGCTGCTGCTCTCGGAGACTGTGGGATCGCTCCGGTTTGGAGCGGGACGTCTGTTCGTTTGTGTTGTGGTAGCCGCTCGACGGTTTCCCTTTGCTCTGCTGGTGGTCAGATTCAGGGAAGTCGTAGTGCGGTGGGAAGTTCCGCTTGTTGGGGTATTCCTGCTGCCAGTGTTTAGATCTATCCCCGCCCTGCTTGTCGTCTCCGGTCTCGTACTTGGCCTCGTTTCGGCCGCTCTCCTGCTGATGAGAGAGACTGTGGCTCAGAGTAGCTGGAAGGGAGTGAGAGGATTGGTATTTCCTGGAACCGCTTTGCTTGGCGAGTCCTTCCGTCTTGTCGGAGACTGTCCCTCCCTGGACGTGCTTGTCAGTCTCCATGTACATGGGGACATCCGGGTCCGAAACCATGTGTCTGGGGAGGTATCGCCCATCTTTGCTCTCGGCGGCGATCAGAACAGCTTTTCCGGGGTCGGATTTGCTGCGCAGGTGCAGCGTTTCGTACCCCGAAATGTCCGCCGGCCCGAACAAGCCGACGTTGTCGTACTGAGATAGGACAGGCCCTTTGATTTTCTGCCTCGCCCTGCTCTCTCGCCGAATGGAGTGCATGCGGAGCCTTTCCGCCTCCTCTGGGTCCCACGGGACGTAAGAACCGGCTTCTTTCGCTCCGTGACCGGGGGGCATGTCCCTGCTCACAAAACTGTGCTCCTTCCCCGGCGGGAGTACGTGGCGAGCGAGGTAGTGGTACCCGCTCGCCTTCCCTCCCTGACGGCCGGCGACGGCGCCCGGATCTCGACCGAAGGCGTGGATGTGACGGACTCTGATGGTCCCGTAAGGGTCGATGTCGTAGTACGGTGCCTCCAAAGAGGCCGAACCCGTGTAGGGGCTGTAGCGGTACTGAACCCGACCGTTCTCGAAGTAAGGCTGCAGCTGCGTGACGTGGTAGTCGGCTTGAGACGACTGCTGCGACGGCTGCTGGTACGCTTTGCACTGATACACCGGCCGGTGGCAGAAGAACATCTCGTCATCGGGAGGAACTTCCGTCCTTTGGATCGGCACCGAGCAGATAGTGGAGGGAACGTGGAGGGAGTGCACCCTGCGGATGGTGGGGTAGCCGTGGTTCCTGTCGTGGTTGTAACCCTGATGGCCCGGTCCTGGAGACATGTACACGCTGCGGGGGTTCCCACGGGATTTGATGGAGTGGTGGTAGGACCTGGGGCCTAAAGTGCTGTATCTGTTGTCCACCCGTGCAGTGTAGGGTATCTGAGGCTCAGATTTGGACACAAAAGAGAGGTGTGGGGGTACGCTTTCAGGCCGATAGTGATGTGGCATGGATTGCGGGCCCACAGGAATTGGCCTCTGGTGGTAGTACGCTGCTCCTGAGGGATCAATCAAGACTGGCTCCGCTTTAGCGTGGTAAAGGTAAGCCGGCTGGTGCGTGGAAGATTTCCGAGGAGACAGAGGATGGTGAGGCGGAGCCTCCTCCGGGTGGGCGGGAGCCGGACCTTCAGCCAGGATGTGGTAGGGGGCCTCGCTCTGGCTGAGTGCTGCCGTCGCCAGTTTGCTCTCTATGGTGCGAACCGGAGGGGGCGGGGGTCCGAACGAGTCGCGGTACTTTGCAGTCTCTATGCAGGGCTCCACTGGCTTTATGGCTTCCCAAGGCTTCTCCACAGGTTCCGTGGAGGTGGGGGCCACTCTGGCGCTGGCCTTGGAGGGGGGCTGAGTCTGGGGCTGGGAGTGAGGTTGGAGCTGTGCTGGAAGACGAGGCTGGATGTGAGCCTGGCTCTGCTGATGACTCGGATTCTGGTGCTGGGGGAGTGAGATGGCCTGCCGTTTGGGCTTCTGAGCTGGTGGAGGAGGGGGTTGTGATGGTTTTGGTAGTACTGGGGGCGACACAGTCTCCTCTGGTTTGACCTGAGGGGAGGGAGGGTAAATAAAATAAATGTGAGACAGTTTTTCAGACAGAAAACAATCTGAAGGAAACTTGTGACACCTACCTCAGGAACAGACAGCGGTAGGACTCTGGTGCCTTTACTGCCCCCTAGAGGGGTGGCTGGAGTACTACTAGATGAGCCGGTAGGAACTGGGATCTGCCCGGTTACAGGTGGCTGCTTTTCTGGACTTTTCCTGGTCGGGGACGTCCGATTGGCTGAGCTGGGGGGCGTGGCGCCCTTATAAAGGTGAGTATGTGGGGGAGAGGACTCTGGCTGTACTCCAGGTGGAGTCTTAGGAGATTTGGCATCAGCTGAGCCGGTCGGTTCTGACGGCTGCGGTTTGATTTGTGGACTTGAAGTAGAGGAGTAAGGTAAGACCGGGTTAACGGTCAGAGCAGCGCTGCTAGGTGGGGGGGTGTTTCCTCTGTCAGCCCCCTCTACAGGGGACGTCTGGGGGCGCGACTGCAGCAGACGGGGCGAGTCTTGGAAGCTAGCATCTTCCTGTGAAGCCCGAGGCGACGTTGGTGTTGGGGGCTCAGAGGACTGGGACTTGGACTGAATGGACACCTGCTGGGCAGACTCGGCCAGGGCCAGGGCCAACATGCGGGCGGCATTTTTAGGAGGGGGGGGCGGAGGATGGGAAGCAGCAGGGGTTGTAGAGCTGGAACAAGAGGTGAGGTCCTTTGACGAGTTTGACGCTGTGACACCTAGCAGGGACGCAAAGACACAAGGGAAATGTACTTCAGAGCAGAGCATGTTGGTGCTTCAGGACCAGGAAAGTATTAGAATAAATATTAATACACCTATATGCATTATTTATGTGTTCATTTAATTGATATTCATATAAATTAGGGAGTCAGAGAATAAAAATGCCTGCTCCTTACGCTGGTGTTGGTGGCTGCTGGCAGCTGGCGCCTGCTGCACGCCGTCTTCTGCCCTCAGCTCTTGACTGTCTTGGCTGTCAAAGGCTGCCAGCTTGGAGTACAGCTCCATTTGGAAAGCCTCGCACAGCGACGGCTCGGCTGTCCTCAGCAGCACACTGCCCATCAGGGTCGGAGAGTCCTTGGCTGCTGAAGGAGGAGATAATGGCTGTGGAGAGACAGCCTGTCCAGCTGTATTCTTGTCAGGCATCTCTGCGGAGACGAGCTCTGAAGTGGCACATGGTGTCAAACTAGTGGTCTTTCCACATTTAATAGGAGACACCGCCTGAGTGGGTTTATCAGTGTGAGAATAGGTCAGTTTCTTGCTTTCTGACTTCTCTCCGGCTACTTGGCTGAAGTCTAGGGATAACAAGGGTGAAGTCATGCTGCCGAGGACGGTGGCAGAGATGAGGTCGGAGCCGCTGGTCTGGCCAGAGCCGCTTCCGGGAGTCCTCTTTAGCATGCAGCCCTCGGCGCCGGCTGGTGAGTGATCCAGGGGGAAGGCGTAGGACGTGTCAGGGAGGCTGCACTGGAAAGACATGGGGTCAAAGTCCAAGGAGGCCATGCCGATGTCTGGCGGGCTGAGGTCCACATCTTCTCCAGCGGAGCGGGGAGGTGAGATGAGGGCAGGCACACAGATGGGCCCGTCGTCCCCTTCGCTGTCCTCCGTGGCGTCCAGGTTGTCGTAGGAGTTGCAGTGCTGTCGGTTGTCCAGCAGCTCGCCGTTGAAAGAGGCCGACAGAGCGTCGCTGCTGGAGCGTGGCCGTCGAGGACGGTACATCTTAGACTCTCCTAAAGAAACGGAATCAGAAACTCATTCCTTTTCGAGGCCTGACTGACTGATTGAACTCATTACCCTAGGTCAAAATGATTACCTTCAACATTGTGCAGGGAACTGAGTGATTCTTCGCTTTTGGCTGACCTCAACGTCGCCGTGTCGCCTCTGCCTCCTAAAACACGACCATCATAAATGATTAACACTCAGTCTGGTTTTCAGTCACAGTCGTAAGGTGCCTAAAAAGGTTTTCCTCCCAGCTGGGGAGGGGAATGACTCACCAGCCAGAGCCATGGCCTTCAGTTCATTGGGCTCGCTGGGGTTGCGGTGCAGTTTGCGCTTGGATATGGATGAAGACTTGCCAAGGTTAAAGAAAGAACGCCAGCTACCCACAGGAGACTTCTTGGATTTAATAGGAGGCCTCTTCCTGTGGTTAAAAAACGATGGAAAAGAAGAACAGTTGGTTTCACTACGTGATTCCAAAATCTGATAAAAACAGCAGATGTTGTGACATTGTGACTAAAACGTCGCATCAGTCTCTCATCTGTCATTACGACTGAAAATGGAAATAGTCTGCAAATAAAATACTGGCCGTCCGGAACAGGATGAATACAAGCCTACATGCAATCTTACTAAGAACCAGCAGATGGAGCTACATGGCGACATAAAGTACATGTTTATGGGAACATAACCACATGCCCTGCAAACCTGCAAAACACACGTCACCATCTCTGCCTGTGTGTCCAAATTTAACTTGTTTATTGTCGTTAAAGCAGAGTGAAGAAATGACAAACCTCTCAGCCGGAAACTCGATGACGGTGTGAAACTTGCCCTGCAGGGCTGCCGGACCCTCGCCCACCTCGATGTACTTGCTGTCTTCGGTGACTGGAGAGTTGATCTGAGCCTGGGTCCTGGCCTGGGCCTCCTCCAGGGTCAGGAGCTTAGTGGAAGGCGATGCGACCAGCAAGGATTTGGGCCGCGACAAGGAGTTGTGACCTGGTGATGTGAGGTTGTTTAGTGGGATTTGTGGGTAGTGGGATGACTACGCATGGATTGACGCCTGCACCTACCTGCTCCTTCTCTTATCAGCGTGCTAAGCTTGGTGCTGAAGAGAACATCCACGTGGTTGAGGATGAACTCCACCACCACCGACTGGATTCGGACTTCCATGAACGCTGCCGTGCCGCTGAAGCAGGCAGATTCTATCTGCTTGGACCTGAGTCAATTGTGGGGAAATAACAGTCAAAAGGAAAGATTCACTTTTATGTAGTAGAGATAAACCGACAGCGCCGGGTAGATTGTGTTATAATTGAAAGGGCTGAACACAAAAAACGAAAGTTATTTTTAGGCTGAATGTTCCAGAGTCTCATGTTTCACCCTCCTACTTTCTGCTGCACAGATTTATCACAGCTGACTCAAGCTGGAGATATAGTTTAAAAGCATGAAGACGACGATGTGCACACAGGAAACGTTAAAGCGGCAGAGCGGCTTCTGACCTGAGCAGGTTGGGCGCCCAGACGATAGCCAGGTTCTTGGTGTGCATGTTGGTGATGTAGCTGAACGCTGCGAGGCGGGAGAGGTGCCTCATGAGGAACTCCAAGGTCCTGTCAATCAAATATTCATTTATTCAGTTTTAATTGGCTCTCTGCTAGTGATGTGCAAATGAATGGCCGCAATGGAGCCACATCTTCAGTGCATCAATATTTCACTACGTGCTCAAATCTCCCGAGGAGAGTCACTTAGAGATAAAGCATTCGGATGCTTTCACAAAAGATATGAAATCCAATTCATCATCAGTAGAATGAAAATCCAATCCGCTGGGACCTGGTAAATGATTCTATTCAGTGCAGAATGATAAAACAAAATCCCCTGAATTCAACATTAACAAACACACAACTAAAGGGAAAGCGCGACATGCGCGCACATCTGTACTACTGCAGTTCCTGCGTGTGCCAACGGGGGGGCAGTGTGCCTCTACACTGACCTGTAATGCGGCGGAGGAAGTTGCTGGATGACATCATGGATTTTGATGAGTCGCTCTTCATCCGTCGCTGCTGACACAGCATCCTTCAGAGAGGAAACAAATGTAGACGCGGCGACAGATGAGCGCATTAATACTAAGCTCGTTCACTTGTCACCCCCCCCCCCTTTTTTCACGCAGCGACACGGAGCAGGGAGGTCAGTCTGCAGCCACGCCTCACCCTTCTTCCCTGTCAGCTGCCATGACAACCAGAAAACATTTACTTCATCTTCAGGGATGGCTCTGTTGTGTTTAGAGGGTTTGATTCCAAGTCACACAGACGGCGGTTTGCTGTTTGTAATGACAGGGTGTGTCGACTAACGTGATGATTTTGAGGAATGTCTGTGACTCATAACTGAAAATCAATTTTGAAGAATTCCAGGACGAATTTGAAGAATGACCTCACGCTGCAAGAGAGCTCAATGGTAGACGGCGGTGTGTTTTGGCTTACAGAGAATTTCTCGTAGAGCTGGTAGGTGAGCAGCGGGTTGGGCAGCTCTCTGAAGTAGAGCTTACACAGAGAGCCCACGCAGTGGATGTCCTGGATGTAAACATCTTTGGTCAGGTCAGGGATCTGCTCCGAGTCAAACTCGTGCCTGAAAATAAACGGGTGCAGGGGGTCAACAAACGATGGGTCAAGTTTAACACAGGAAAAAAGCAAAGCGGTTCTCCAGTTGGGAAATAAAGTACAAGACTCCTTCTTACTGATAACTAAAACGTAATCGCAGCTTAGAAATTAATTTGTACTAAAAAACAAAAAATAGAAATCTGGTCACCATTTTTCATTCTCCTGAAATGACTCTCAGTTTCAATCAAGTGAGGTTACGGACAGAAAATGTACGGATGAAGCCGTCACCACAGCTCGCTTCTGGTTTCCACTGCTTAACAAAGTATTTGTTAAATTTAGACGTCGTGAATCGTCCTGTTTCTTTGTTCATCCTTTCAACTGTTTGTTCTTTTGTTCGGACTCATTACGTGGGATAATTGCTCGTAATGGCGTTGGTGATGTCACAAGCGACACTTACTGATGAGCGTCGCTTCAGACATAATCAGCAGCAGTACGTGCTCCTCTGTTGGGGAAGGAATTTTATGATGGTATGCAATGAAGACGTCTCAGGTGTGAACTAGACACCTTATCTACAGAAGCAGATTAGTTTTCAGACTCTGGAGACAAGAATAAGGTGAGGGCGTGCCGCCATGAACGCCTTGAGGGTCTATTTTGAGAAAACTCTTATTATTTGAGATTAAGTACAATGATTTCCACTAAATGAATCTCTGGAAGCTAAAATGTCTGTTGTGTGAGTTTCTACCTTAACTTCTGGATATTTGAGGCGATTCCCGAGAGGCGGTAGATGCCGTCCACCACTCCGTGCTTCTCGATGAACTCGGTGCAGCTCTTGAGGACCTGGGGCACTGCAAAGGTAAAGACGGTGTGTCAACGTGTCAATATTTGTCTCCTCTTAACTGGGCTTCAAGGTCAAGAGCAGCACGGAACTGCAAATAACTTGAAACGCATTCAAAAGATCCTCAAAATCCATTTTATTTCTTGATTTAGCTCTACTGGTTTAATGGTAACCTATTTTTACACAAAGCAGATTGTGAAAAAACATGTTTGTGTCTGTGAAGGAGGCAGCCAATCATCACACTTGGCTTAAAAAGGAGAAAACCAGTGATAGCATGTTTGGAAAAGACGGACATAAAAAGAAGAGCTTCTTCGGTCTCCCTCAGAAACCATGAATCATAGCGGCATTTTATTTATCTATGTGTGAGCGTGTGTGTGTGTGTGTGTGTGTGTGTGATAACCGCGATGTGTTTGTGCAGAAAGAGGCTCCCAGGCCTCGCAGCTCACACGTCATTCAGTGCGTGACAGAGTGAGACGCTCGCCGAAGCAGCTGTTCAGATGAATTCCACACATAACCGGAGAAAACAAGGAGAGATTTGAGAAACTATTTGGCCTTCTGGTGCGGAACAGACGACATGGAGGGGAGATAAGTTCAATTCCAAGTCGTCCATGTAGGGAGATTTATTTGAGATCCTCTTATCGCAAAGACACACAGTTGGTTGTTTGGATGTGGCGCTGGAGCACCAACTTGTATTTGTTAGTCAGATCCCATTATTCACCACTTTTAAACGCTCAAACTGACATTAGAACAGCAACAGCGGAGTAAAAACCTTCCTATTAAAGGGTTTAACACTGGAGCACCACCAAAGCTGCATAAAATGCTCCACCTATCATAATCATAAAGTCTTTCGCTCCCACCAGCAATTAGGACACCTTGACCTTTTGACTCAGTAATGTGTGACAGACTGGTTTATCTCTACACGTCAAGCTAATGCAGCATTTACAGAGGCTAAAGATTGACTCCTTCACCCATGAATGGGTCACCGCCATAAAGAACGGTCGACATCTGAGAGCAGAGGTTAGTCAGCTGGTGGGGAGTGGGTACGATGAGAACCAGACAACATGATCCGTCAGCATGAACAAATAGCTTTTTTCAAGTTGGTGTCGATGCGGAACGAAATGAAGGCATCGATCGCGCTCCTGCGGCGGAGTGGCATCATTACGCTGGATGTAGCTTGATGTCTGAGTGTAATCAGGACGCCATTATCCTCCCGCTCCGTCATTAAGAATATCACATCAGCTCACCTGTCGGTCACAGCGCTGCCGAGACCCCAGGAAATCAATGTGTCTGCACCAGATAAAGCAGCTATGGACCAGCCCAGCAACTAATTACAAGGAGAAAAGGCAGACTGGGCTGGTGTGAGCTTCAGAGGGGGGGTTACTGGCTCATGTCAGAGTACGGAATGACTTAGATGTCTGGTTATCTTAGTCATCGCTAGCTGATGTCATCAAACTGGCTAGGTGGAAATATAAGGTAGAAAATCTGTTAAAAGTCTTGAATTGTGGCTAAAAATATGAAAAATATGTAATTTGAAGAAACCAATTACGAGATTCACACCTTAGTTGCTACTACGAAATGTGAAAATCTTCTTTGAACTCTGCCTGTTTATTCTGAGCAGACTTATAACTAGGAGAAAACTACCCACTAATAAAAGTGTAATAAAAGGGATAAAGGAAATATTTCTTCTCACCATCATGTCCTGAGTTGAGGAGGTGTTCCCCCAGGTCGCAGCCGAATACCCTCTCCCGGAGGATGCCTCTCTGCTTCAGCTTCTGCTTGGTGGGCCTGGACTTCATGAAGGAGCGCAAGAACGTGATCAGCTTCCCGTGCTTCTTAGACACTGAGGAAGAAACGGAAGATGCATCTCAGATCTCGACGGTTTTAACGCCCGAGTAAAAGTGTGGGCTGGCAGAAGGATTAGCTTTCACACCAAGTCTAGTGTGCAGGAGAGTGAAATCCCATACAAGCTACTCTGGGCTGTCCTTTTGTGCATTTTGGCTTTATTCTAAGTCAAACCGTCCCTTTATGCTTGTGTAGTTTCCTTGAGGCGAAAGCTTCGTTCTTAAATACCACCTCCCAGGCAACTACAAAGGAATCCTCCACATCCAACACCAGAATCCTCCGCTCCCCTCCAAAACCAGACAAAAAAAAAAAAAGGAGCAGACTTTCCTCAAATCCAAAGTGCGATAATCACAGACGAGGTCTGGGAAAGGGTCGTAAGCTTCTTAAACTACACGCCAGTTGTTTTTCTCTGCTTCAAAAGGGATGCGGGAAGGCTATCAGACAATCTGTATTTTTGGAAAGGGGAACAATGGAGCTGGTTCGACTCCAAAAAATGTCGAACTGCGAGTCGCACGCTGTCAGCCATTGGTGAGATGACAGCAGCAGAGCGTTTTTCCAAGTGGTGGGTTGCTCAACGCGGCTCGAGGAGAATAAATGAATCTAAAACAGTATCAGGAAAGAGTTTCCCATCATCTAACATTCCATTTCTCCATGATGGTAGATGCTACAGATTCCTAAGTGGTCTAGAGATTATCATCACCACAGTCTACAAGCTAGAACACAGCCTGCTTTCCCACATTTACTGTCTTTTTTTTATTCCAGGATAGATGATTAGAAGGTTTTCCCTGCTTGGAGGGAAGTTTCACTAAACTACATGACAAAGACCTGGACTGTTGCATCAGTCTTGTTTTTAAATGGATATTCCAGGACAAATGCTCCTTAAACTGATTACGGGTCCAGTCAAAATCACATTCCCCTCCTTGGTTTCGCATCCTTGACGACACGTGTTTTTAATCGGCTCCAGACTTCAGAATGACACAGAATGACTTCAGATTGGAATTCAAAGAATCAAAAATGTCCTTTACAAGACAGTTTCTATTTACTGTGACTGACAAGAGTCGTGTTTGCAATACAAGCCGAAGCAGGCCGGTCTGAACCAGACTCCAGACGCAAAACAAGCTAAAACCGAAGATAACAAGAATACAATAAAAGCATGGAGGAGGTGTCTTTACAAGCATCTGTCCTATAGGGTTAGAATGCTGTAAGAATTTCAACCAGTCAGATATGACGCATAAACTTTATCCTGGACTAGACCACTAAATTTTACCACTAAATGGTGCATAGATATCAGAAGCTGCGTAAACCAGGCTATAAATGGGAGCAAAGCGTCGCAAACCATCAAGCTGACCGTTTAAAGTTTACGTCCAACAATGAATCAAATAAGACCTTTGCAGAAACTGGATTTTGATGCAGGCCATACATCATTTTCCCCAACAAAAGCTTGTTAGGAGATGAAGGGCTCCTTCCCACTGAGACACAACAGGCCTTTTAATTTAAAAGAGATAAAGGAAGTGTTGAGATTGTATTAACTGCATCTTGCATTAACGTTAAGAGGGCAAACGGGAGTGGCTCAAAACGAGGCTTCATACTTAATTATTGAAGTGTGTATCATAACGTCGGGTATCATCTCCTTCAGCAACTAATTACTGATGAGAATCGTCTCAGTGGGCGTCCGTCAGAGCTCCACAGCGGTACTCACTGCTAAACTATACAAGGGTTAGCATTAACTAACCTCCCGCTGCTAGCTCACTCCACCTACACCTGACAAACAGCAGTTATTTCGGGCGGCACGGAATCAAGACCAGTTCCAGCTCATACACATGACCAGATAAACCAGAAACGTATTCTAATATAAAAAGACTCAGACAGAATTCTGAATGACAAACTGTTTTATGAGTGCAATTATTAATGAGAAAAACATCGCCTCAGTGACACGCGCCTCTGCTTCCAAGGAAGTTTGTTTCCGAGGACTGACGTAGTCCCACTTTGGGGAAAAAAGACTGGAGGATGAAATAACGGGACTCGCAGCACACACCTGGAGAATTCTAGTGAATTCCGTCCAGTGGGTTGGAATATACACTATAGAAGGATAAGCCTAAAATTAATGAGCACCTGTCTGCTTTGCATGCTAAATGTACACTGTGGAGGGAAAACGGCATGCAGCAGAATTAATTGACGGTCCATAGTGTATATTTAGAATGCAAACATCAAGACCGGAGCAAAAATAATGAGCTGAGGGGAGCCGAAAGTGACTTTGTAGCTGCGTTTGATGAAATTATTCTCATTGTTTAGCAGAATACACTGCTGAGGGGGGGGGGGTTACCGAGGGTGGTTAAATGTGATGAATGATTGTGGCACCTGGCAAAAACTGCATGGAATATTAAAATCCATGTCTCTGCTGTGTTCGTTTTGACCTAAAAATGCCCTGGAAATGTGATGTAGCCGATTTTTATGCGTTTCCCACACCTGATTCTTTTGGGGTGACGGTGAAAACACACCCACTGGTGTTTAGGAGTAAACAGACTCCTATCAGGATGCATTTATATTTACCTTACTCATCCTACATCTCTGGTGTGAGCCATTTCAATAAAGCGGCAAAATTGATACGGAATCAACAATCAGCCTCTGCTTCAGCGACGTGCCAACAAAACCATCGGCCCGTCTCAGAGACAAGCAGCGCTCCGATTCTCCCTCCAGGGAAAGCAGCCGACAAACAGCTGAGGCAGCTTTGTTTACTCACTGCTGATGCCTTCAGTATCATGTGTGTGTGTGTGTGGGGGGGGGGTGAAAACTGTGTTGGTTTACACTGACACGTTGCTTTTTTTAGGAGGGGTAAGACACGAGGAAGAGGAGCGCAAACGACAAGCAGGGTTCTCCAGAGAACGGACAGATGCTTCCCGTCATGGCAGATGACAGGCTGAGACTCAGCAGCACTGAAATAGCCTCCGACACGCCGCCGCTGAAATCCACCAGGGTAACAGCATCTCATTTAGGGACAGAGGAGCTGATAAACGCCTTCTCTACCTGTGATTATGAGATTCATAGTGACAGGACACTTAGTAAAAACACTGCAATCCCAAGAAGCAACAGAAAAGCTTCAGTTTCCGGTTTGTCTGCCTGGTCAAATGTACTCTGTGACCCCTGGCATGAATTTAAATTACATTAGAAAGGCTGTGGGTGGAGGCCTGGATGTTCTCAGCTAGGAAAATAACAACTGACTACCCTACCTGGCATTTGCATATGGAACAGATCAAATCCAGATATGACAAAGTCAAATAGAGTGGCCCACAGTTGCGATGCCTGAGGAACACACAGGTTTCAGTGTGTTCAGTGTGTGAACGAGAGCCCGGATGAGCACATGGGATGATGAGGCCATGAGAACAATTACTGATGTAATGGCAATCATCACACTCTCCCAGGAGCGCTTCATTCCACTGAGGTGGCGAAGAGCGTTTCAAGGGAGACAGACCGGGGGGGGGGCGTTTAACTTGCCTCCTAAAGTAGAGCGGTGACACTATAGAGTCAATCAGCAGACTGAGCCGGATATTCAATACGACTGCTGTGTGTGTGTGTCACTGTTCCCTGAATACACAATCATCGGCAGGCGTGGCTGCAACTCGGATCCTTTCACTCCAACCGGGAACAAGCTGAGCGGGAAGTTCAAACCCCCTCCATTCCTTTTACCATAATTTATCATGAACTGAGGAGTTTCTCTCTTGAAGTCATTTAAAGACAACAATTTTGCAAAGGAAATACAACTACAGAGACGCCAAGTTGTCTCTGTTAAATAAAAAAAATTTATATATGGCCTGAAAACTCTCAACCGACACAAACCCACTCACAGATTCTGCAAACAACTAAATAAAATCCAAACAATTAAAGTTCCAGAATAGCTAAAAAAAAAAGGCATCTATTCACCTTTGTGAATCCTACCAGGACAATGTTTACACCCCCCATCAAACAGACACCTGTGGACACACCCGGCCTGACCATCTCCTGGATGTTGTTTCAGCTGTAAACAGAGCAGCAACCTTTGTTTGAACGTGAAGGTCAAAGTGCGCGATGTTGAGTTTTCCTACTCTGCGAGGAGACGCTTGAACGTCACCCAGCAATGGAGGGGAGGGGCGAGGGGGGGTGAAGTCTCACCCATTAATTAGAGCAAATGTACCCCGAATCACAGAAATCAAGAGGGTTATTGATTTAAAATCAGCAGTAGAACTTGATTTGAATAGAACTTGACTTTTATAAGCTTTTAAAAATGTTTTACTTCTACTTTTGCTCGATAAAATACAATAAAACTACGTTTACACAGATGTTGCCTTCACGTTCTGGATTATAGTGACGTCAGAGGGACATAATTAACACTCCATTACTTTACACGCAAATATAATCGGGTTTAAACGTGAAACGGGAGAACTGTGTGGAGTTCTGAGGATGCAGTAATATTTTCCGTACTAGGAAAACCTTCCATCATTCCCCAATTCCCTTCAGAACCGACCCAAGTAGCATAAAGCTAACATGAAGCTAACGATGTAGAATCCACAGAGGATGCTTTAGCTAACATTCAACTTTCTTACCTTTGCTCCATAACTTGAGGCTTTGTGACAAAATTTTAAAAAAGTCCCGACGTGGTTTACTTATTTTCTCTTTTTTTTCTCTCTCTCTCATTCACTTATACGCGACTAAAAGAGCGATGTAACCCCACGTTTCGGTTAAATCTTTAACCGAAAGATAACGCTCCATTAACGGCTGAAAGTTCAGTCTGAACGCGAGGACTTTCCTCCGAGCTCTGTCACACGGAGCTCCGCTTCCAGGACGGCTTTACGATGCTGCCTTCGCGGGCTATCGGACACACCAGCATCTATCTCAATATCGATGAAGACGCGAGTTTGACTGAAGCAAATCTTTACAGAACCGATCGAGCGACACGCAAACATTGAGTAGAAAGATAAAGGCAAGCGCCTTTGACATTATTACAAAGGCGCTTCGCAACTAAACGCCAATGCATGACGAACGAATATGGAACCGATTTCAGCTGCACAGTTGTGATAAGATCTAGAATATATAACACTTAAAGTGCAATTAATCCTAGCCACACTCCGCGTTAATGTCTGTTTACAACACAGCAGCACCCCCAAGACGTTTACACTGCTGCCACACACACACATGGGCGCGATTGAAGTTTGTCCGACAGTTTTAAAGGCAACATGGGAGCCAGGAAGCCAGAAGGCAAGTTAGTGGTTTACACACACACACACACACACACACACACACACACACACACACACACACACACACACACACGCACGCACGCACAGCCAATAAACATCCCTGCTCTTATTTCCTTTTTATCTCTCCAGAATTAATTAGCTTTCATTACATACTTAGAGGAAAAGACAGTAATCCTAGTCAAGCGCACACATTTCAAATATAGATCAGGGTGAGAAATGACACGGGGTTATCATAAAAGTGGAAGTAGCTTCAAAAACAACTTCCTGTCATTATTTTCTTCCCCCTGACCTGACCTGACCTGCTCATGACCGCTCTCTGGTTATAAGTCTCAACATCCTCTCAGGGCCGGCGATATCAAACGCAATCAAAGAGGTCAACAGGTTTAAGCTGCTCTGGTATCAGTTGAGAAGAGCAACACTTCAATTCAAAATCCATGTTGTTTTTTTTTAACTTTGCCAAGATTAAAAAACATTATTTGTTGTTGGTCTAGAATCACAAGACTGCAGGCAGACTTCCCCTCCGCATGTGATCGCTTCATCTGGACAATCTCTGAACAAGTTGTACACAGAAACACGTGGACTGACCCTCACGTTTGTCTTTTAAAGTTGCGTTTTAAGCTACTTTACACGTCTTTTTCCTTAAAATTCAATTTGTGGTTTCTCATTTCAGATCGGTACTTCATGTTTGGGGCAATTAAATATTTCCGTGCGGTGACAAGAGTGATGTCATCGTGATTGGAAGGCGGAGTTAAGCCTTCAGGACACCAGCTGCCCTCGACAGGAAGTAACCTGGTGATGTCACACAAACGGTTGAAACGTGAGGGTGAGCATCATGCGGCTGATGTTGTGCGTGGGTGTGAATAGGAGGTGGAGGGGGGGGGTGGGTGACGTCTATGGACCACAGCTGCAGATCGCCACGCCGCCTGAAACATTAATGAGGTTGTAAATCTCACGTCCCACCTGCTGCGTTAATGTCAACGGTAAGAGTTGTAATAATAATCTGAAACATCGTCGAGCGTTTCACCAACACCGAGGAAAATGGAACACGTTTTAAAAATACTGACGCAACTGCGCAGGTAGTCACGACAAAACGTTTACCGAAGAGAAGGAAAGGTGTAAAAATGACAGCGGTTTAAATTTAGCCTGAGCTGCTAGCAGCAGACAAACAGTTGTGTGGTCTCAGCTTGTGATCGGAGCCGCAGAGCCCCCACCCCGGGGGACGCCGAACAGTTTTCTCAGGAAATGATGCGAGATCCTCAGGAGCTAGAGGACAAACCCACCCCCCCCCCTCCACTTTAACAGCTGTCTTGGCTCATGTGTGCACACAGCTGCCCGAATCACCGGCCCCCAGACAGGAGGAACAGGAAATGATGGTGGGGTGTACATCTGGGTAAGTCACTGGTGGGTCTGTTGAGGAAAAGTCGTCTTACTGTCGTTTTATCCGTCAACGGCAGAGAATTCTGATTCTCCTGCAGGACGGACGCCCCCCACCCCCCCAACGCCGTCCGTCACGTCCCGCTCTAAACCAGATCGCTGCACAACTATTTCCAGTTTTACTGGGAAACAGTTCAACTGGGAAATCTTTCCAGCGCCGCGCGGCTCCCCTGCAGGAATGTGCTCTTTCAGTCGCCATGGAGAAGGAGACAGAGATTCTTACTGTTGCGGGACAAAGCTTTACGCTCAGTGGATGGGTTTACATGCCCCCCCCACCCCCACCCTCACCCCCCTCACACACATTGTAAAAGGATTAAATAAATCAAGGCCGGTCGAGACCTCGCACCACGGCACCCCTGCCGGGGCCTTTCAGACGCACACAAACAGCGGTGCCCCCCCCCCCCGTATGGATACAGAGGTACATTCACGCTGCTGTAACCGGACTCACCCCCAGAAGTTATTTGCATGCACCTTCAGGAGGGGCTGGAGGGATGAGACCGGGGGGCTTTGTTCAGAAAATAAGACCCATAATTACATATAGAATTTATCTTCTTTCTGGGGACCCACTGGAACCCCATTAGAAGTGTGTGTGTGTGTGTGGGGGGGGGGGGGTCCCAACATCGTAAAGATCCTTATTTTAGGTAAGAAACTTCACAGAAGAAAAGTTCAGGTTTCGCTAAAAAAAGCTCAGAGCAATCCCAAAGAAAGGAAAACATGCAAGAGAAGACTCGTTTCCATGACGACCAGATGCAGCTAAAAGCTCATAGGAGGGAAAACCAGCAGAGGGAGGGGGTACCGTGGATAAATACTGAAAAGGTCACAGACGGAACCATTTATTACCTTGTGTGATAAAAACATACGTAAAGGACGGAGGTTTTCTTGTAGGGGAGGGTGAAGCTATCAGCACCCCCAGGATAGTAGTGTTAGGGTCACACAGTGCAAACACATCACTCAGGGTTGTGGAGTTAGTCTTAGGTGAGGGGGGGGGGGGGGGCACACACCAAAAGGTTCATGTCTACCTGAGCTCAGGCTGTAGGGGTTTAGCGGGTCGGCCACCCATGCACTGTCCTGTATTACACTCTCCATCTCCAAGTCTGCATGCAACCCGATGGACAGACGGACCGACAGACAGACGGAAGGATGGATGGATGGATGGATGGATGGAGGGGGGGGGAGGCCAGCAGGGAGGGAGAGAAGCATCTCAAGTTAGAGAACAAGGCATCTGTGCACAGAGAAGATGCTAAAAGTAGAAAATAAAACGGAATGCGCGACGGCGAAGAGGCGCATCCCGTAAAAATGGTGCAATTTAAATCCAGCGTTGAAGTTATAATCCTTAAGACGATCTTAAAGGTTGTGACTTCAGCTGCATCCGGATACCGGTGTACCGAACATTGAGATGCGTGTTGTGTGGGTGACGTATACCAGCACGCACAGGGGGGGAAGAGGCTCCAAGAAGCGGGCTGCAGGCCAGAGCAGGGGGAGGCTGAGGCAGAGGAGGCACAGTCAAGATACATGCTTAAAAACAACCGTACATACGTGTGCAAGACAACAACGGCATTGGTGATGTGTGGAAGTGGAGGACAAGCAGTGCAGGAACATTCGAAATAAACTTGATTAAATCCAGTTATTGGCTCCAGATCCACGACCTCCTCAAAAACAGAGCGTCTGCAGGTCTTAAAAAAATAAACCCACAAAAATAAACACTTTGGATTTAACTAGCATGCAGTCAAAGTCTTATTTTAGTAAAAAATAGGCAGGATAAACTCATGTAGGTCAAATATGTAGGCGCTGGATTGGTGCGTTTCCTGGCCTGATCAATCTGACCTGCAAATCCTCTGTAAAGTTAAAAAAAATAAAAAAAAATAAAATGACATGCAAAAAATAAACACACAAACAAAAATAAACCAACATAAAAGCATGGAAATTGTGCTGAAAGCAGCAAAGTGGACAGATTGTGAACTTGACTCCACTGGTTCTGGTGACAACCTGGAGATACGATGAGGGTGTTTCACGTTACCGTGACTACAATCGTTCACTACGAGTAATGTGATGTGTCATCGGTATCATCTGATAATTTTACGTCTGTTGGTGCGAAGCGTCAGCGCTCTGCTATGAGCTGAACTGACGCTTCTGTACAGTATATAACAGTGTGTAAAATTAATATAACAAGTTATAAAATTTAAATTAAATTAGATTCTTATATTTATGTTGGCATCCAAACATCCACCACAGTTTAAACCGCTTGCAGCCGCGTCAGCGTGTCGCTAATGGTTCTCAGGGATAACGTTCTTCCTGTGAAGGCTTTAACAGAGGAAGAGGAAGAGGAGGAAGAGGAGTACCTGGTTTTGGCACCGTGTTGGTCATGGACTGGGGGACTTTATCGTTTATGAGCTCCACACACTCGCTGGGAAAGAAGCCGACCTGGAGACGGGGACAGGGATGGACGACGGATCAGGTTTACATGATTCAGTGAAGTCAGAAACAGACAACAGAATCCGCACCGAGCTGCCGGATCAATCAATCAATCAATCAATCGGATCGGCCGTTTTTTTTTTGTTCTTTTTGAGCTCTTCAACAAACTTATTACACCTGTTTGGTCCTGATTCGCAAATATATAGTAATGTTAATATCTGAAATAGATGTGAGAAATGTTTACGCAAAGCATGTGATTAAATATATGATGTCATCAGACTGGACACGCCCTCCTGACACGCCCCCTTTTGGAACAGTCTGCAGCTCCGTGAGACGAAACTTAAAAACCACCAAAGAAGAAACAGCTGCTTCCCAGAAATGTTGTCGTTTGCGAGCGTTAGCTCAGCGCTACCACGTCGACACCCCTTCGTGACACATGCTCAACCTTCCCACACAACATGCTTGTTGTTGCTGACGAGCTGAAGCTGCGAGCCGCACGTGAGAGAACCGAACGACGTGGGTTTCAGTGTGTCGGGATCGCAGCGGCGGGGTTCGGATTACACACTGAAACTACCTGGAACCTGAGCTCACCTGGAAGCCGTGTTTGCCCCTCCACCACGTCGTGTCTTCTTTGGGAGGCATGTCGATCACCGACACGATGTCGCCGACCTGCAGAGAGCATCGAAAGTAGAAGGGATTAGACTCCCCTTCCAACTCTAATCAATCACTGACAGCCAATAACCAATATCTAAAAAACATTTGCTCACAAAACTTATATTTTTGTTGTTTTGTTTAAGTTCTTGTTCATATTTTCCTTGTCACCGTTTGTAGAGTTCATTGTTATGAAATCTGTGTGTGAGCGGAGAGAGAATGTTGGTGTGAACGGTCGTCACCTCGAAGGACAGCTCGTCTGACGCCTGAGCGTTGTAGCGTTTGATGACGTGGGCGGCGGCGATAGCCGGAACGTTGATAGACGACTCTTCGTGGACTAATAGATGATTCCCTTTATTGTCGACCTGGCTCACACACACACACACACACAGACAAAACATCATGGTCTAGTGTTCCTCCTGTCTCTAATCTTTTACTGGTTCTGCTCTGTGAGGCCTCGGGAGCTGGTTCTAGTAGGCACGGATCGCTCTCCGTCACGTTTGGTTCTGTAGATATTTTGTCTTTGTCTTACAATCCAACTTCAAACCGAGGCTAAAGTTCTGACAACGTATTTCTTCCTTCCAGACAGTTTTAATGTCAGATAATCCACTCTGTCTAACCTTAATGGTTTACTACATCTGAGTTAAGATGCTTCTTTGAGCTTTATAGCTTTTTAATGAACACTGAGCAAAAACACTTTATATGGAATAGCATCGCAGACGGGGCAGTTTGTGACAGAACGCCGCTCTTCTAGTAAGAATAGTTTAGCGTAAATAGCCGTGTTTCATTTAAAAATCCTATATTTAGGTGGTTAAATTACACAAATGCAACTCTAATGATGTAAACTAAAACTAATAACTGAGGCTCATCCTCAAACTTCTGGTAAAGCGGCTCCGATTGTCCTGAAAACATTTTGGTCTTGTTGTTATATATATTGCTCGGTGTTGGCGGTGTAGTTCTACCTCCATCCATGTGAGGGCAGGCCCACAGTTGATCTTGTTGTCAGCGATGGCTGAGAGCCGGGAGAGGTAAGCTAACAACATCTGGGAAGCAGACTGACAAACACGACAAAATACACGAGTTAAAATCATTGGAATCGGTTTGGTTTCATTCATAAAAAGGATGAAAAAGAAGTGGTTGCATTGAGGTGACCGTATAATAGTGAACCTCGGGCCACTCTGCACACAAAGACCCTCAAAGCTAAACCGGTTTTACCAGCTTAGTTTGATACCTGACCCTTACATTCCCAGTAGAACCTTGATCCGACAAAAAAAAAAAAAGTTTCATTTAGCTCACGTTACACTCCTCGGGAAAAAGCGGTACGATATCAAACGTTACCGAGATCTTAGGGGATAAAGGCTTTTCTACACAACCGATACCGTAAAGTCGTGTTTTTAGAAGCCGATTGTTCAGTTCAGGTGATTTAATAGGAAGTTTTTCTGTGTATTTTAAAACTACCATCACTCTCACCTCCGACTGGTCGGTCAGACTCTCCAATCGGGGAAGCTCGGGCAGCTGGGAGAAGCGTCGGTCGTAGATGCAGAGGTGCAGGTGTTTGTCCAGGACGCGGAAATCCTCATAGCTGCGCTTCACCATCCAACTTCGACCCTTTAGAGCAAAAAAAAAAAAAAAAAAAAAAAGTTGAAAACTAAACATAAAAACACAAGTTTCGGTTCGCCCTCCAGCCGCTGCATTAAACGTAACGTGTGTTCTTTAATCTGTAGTTTATTTTTCCTCCAGTGAAAACGGGCTCCAAAACCTCAAAAAGCTCCACTGAGAGAAACTGTCGGTGAGGAAAGCATTCAGCTTTGATTTGGCCTGAAAAGATCAGCCTGTACTGAAGCCAGGGCCTGATTCTGGCTGCTGAAGACGTGCAGGGGAGGCTCTGTGGAACCTTTCTGCTTTCCTGTCCCACTTTCTCAGCCGGTGCTTCCACTCACCACTCCACTTTCTGGGTTTGTGGACCCCAACCAGCTGTGCTACTTTCACCAAAGCTCCCGACTGCAGAGCTGGATGCCAAATCTTTTACCATCCCACCCTTTTTCAAACTAGTAAAGCCGTAAGGAGTTGGAATTTCCACGCTTGCCGGCCTCGCCAAGGTCCTCGCAAGACGGGAATCCGAGGCCGTCGAGGGAGAAGCAGGGAAAACAGAATGAGAAATGTGGCTGGAGGAGACCTCTGAGCAGCTGATCTGCATGCGAGTTGAGGCGATCGACTTTAAAATGTGATGTCATCATGAATTATTTGGTGATTACTTGAATCTGACATCTCTGCCTAAAAAGGAATTTTTAAAGACGACTTTGAGAAAACTTTTTTCCACTCCCGACGCGCCGACGTGAAGCCAAACGAACGCAACGATCCTGCAGGACGCTGCCATCGATAACAGAAAGCGATACTCGGTGGAGACGGGACGACGGTAACATTTTTTTTTTTGGAGCGAGCGACGGAATCTAAACGGAAAACATGTGCGACCTATCCTCCGTCTGGGAAGTTTCACGGAGCCCGATGTGGATCCGCGCCAAAGCGAGACACCTTTAAGGGTTTTATTCTGTTTGAGTTCAAAAAACAAATCCAGCGTGAGATAAAATATGCAGAAACATGTTCAGTTCGCTCCGTCTTTCAGAACCACTCAACCCTCATGTCATTCCTTCACAGCCCTTCTTAATTAAGTTCCAAATCCCCCCCTCCCCCTCTTTCGTAAAACAATAACTTATTTGAGAAACGTCCGAGGTCGAGCCAACTCTCCAGAAACGCCGTCGCCTCCGTATCACCTCCGACGCCCTGAGAAAAACGCTCGTCCTCACAAAAACTGTCTGTAATTACAGTTTAGTTGAGTGTGTGGAGCCATTTGACTGTGTGTTTCTGCGTGAGTGCCCCATCAAACCCAGCGGGGTCCGTCTATTACCTGGCAGTAGATATGAACTAAGTACACCAGCTCCTTAGACTCATATCCATTCCGCGTTACTTCACACTGTTCGTCCCCGAGAGACAGCTGGAAGACAGAGAGGGAGAGGAAACGTTAGACAAAAGGGAAATAAACACAAGGAGGAATGAAACACAACGTCCTATAGGGGGCGCTAGCTGCACTGGAGTGTCTTCTAATGAGCTGCGGCCCTTTTTTTATTCTTGTTTATTGCCGTCATGTGTCATTCCTAAAAGACAAAAGCCTTATCAAAGGGTCAAGACTGATTAAAACGTGTCTGAACACAGCAGGAAATCAATCCATCGATTAACACGACGTCCTCTGAGATGCAATAACCAATCACAATGATGGATGTTCCAGTGATGGGAAGCTGTCTCGTATCCATCGACTCCCAAAACATCGTTTTTGAGCATCAAATGTGATATTTGTTGTTCATTTTCTCCGAAATCATTCCAGGCTATAAAGAAACTGAAGATTTACCTTTAAAGTTTTAACGTTTTACCTTTAAATCTGAGATCTAAAGGTAAAACAACGGTTTTACTGTTGAAACTCCACACGGCGTCCTCTCTTCTAGATGTTCTTTGGCCGGTTGCACAACAGCGAGTACACAAACCGAGGTCCGCTAAACAGATATTGTCTGAACAATGTCATGGTGCCAGTGAAGGGAGGAAAACACATGGAAGTGTTTTTGTCCCCATTTAAACGGGCTTGAATGGTTTGTTAATGGAGGGGCAGCGGTAAACAGAACCTTCACAGAGAACCGGAGTCCTTTCTGTGGTTCCGTCTCAAACCGGTGCGACAGAAAAACCGCCCGATCGCCTCCCTGTTGGTCGCTAGAGAACCCAGAATCGTTTCCAACTCCGTACCAGAGTTATTCTATTGTCAGAGCGGCGAACAAAAGCAATCAATCAAACTTCAAAGTTAAGTGCAGCGAGGCTTTCTTCCAGTTTTGCCGGAGGGCTTCGAAGGTTTGGACGTATAATTTAGAGAAAACAGATCGCGGCCCACGGAGCGACTGAGGCAACATGCTTTTTGATTGACAGGGATCGCCGCCGCTTTAATGTGGAATGCTGGGATACATGCAGTGTTGCTAAACTGCGTTCACTACCTGGAATGGATCACAGACCTTCAGATTCTCTTTAAAACCTGCAGCTAATGTTGGTACTATCTGCATTACGGCGCACAGAGGAGCTGGCGTTGGCCCTCGGCTTGTATTTGTAGACAGCGGAGCTTTCAAACAAATATTTCTGTGTCTGGTAAACTCATCTCCCTAATAGTCTTTTCAGGGATGCATCCTTCCTGTGCTGCGATTCGTCTCCTACAGACGGAGGAGAGACGGATCCTCTCCGGGGTCACACAGTAGTCAGCCTTTTCCTTCCACCGTGCGATGTATTTCTTTCTTCTATCAGCTTTAACGGGCCTCCGGAGACACTTTAGGACTGCAAACATCTCCGGATGACGAGTCTATCTTTAATTCCCTCACCGATTTTATGCACTAAAATCCACAACCATTCTGGTAACATCATAGTAAATAGTCAAATTAACTGGAAGAGCACGAAGGCGGTGGGTTTCATTTGCCTCCATCAGGACAGATGTTCACCCTCCCCAGTGGTGACACCAACCGGTATGAGCTCATCCCACGATAAAACGTCCTTTGTCTCGGCGGCAGTGACATCGATATTACTGCTCAGCAAAAAAAAAAAAAAGAAGATATGATGTCATTTACTTGTTTTTCCTCTAAATAGGCTTTAAAAACCTTGGATGTCTCTCCTGTATTTATTCCCATTTTCATTCACTTGCTATAGTTTTGCGTTTTATTGCCTTTCGGCCAAATGTGGGTTTCTTTCTGTGACTACAACCGATTGGAAGAAAACGGACTTTTAAATGTCAAAACATCAGTGAAAACCCATGATCAGCGTTAAAACTCGGAGGCACTCATCAAACTGCAGAGCGTTATTTAATCCAGAGACCCACAGAAGTTCCAGCAAGACACACATTTTTAACAATTTCTTAAAAAAAAAAAAAAAAAGTGAATTATATTTATTAAAAAAACGGCGTTTTTGCGTACATGCTGCATAATAACAGACGTGTACAACATGCTTTCTAGTGCCGACAGAAGCCACAACACACAAGCACCGGCGTCTTCTCTCCACTTCAATATTTCAGCAAGTCCATCTGGTCCTGACCAGAAGTTTAACCAAATTACAACTTGTGTTGACGTCCGATGCCAGATCGCGTACACACAGAACCGATCGCCAGACAGATCGGCTCCCATTCCGGTTCTTTTTTTTTTCTTCTTTTTGCACTGGATGTAACTTCACTACATTTAGACTTTTGATTTCGATCCAAACCTGCAAAGAACCACAAAACCACAGCGAAGCTCCACAGCCATCTATTGCATTCTGGGTTGGATCAGTTTGTCGTCACACAGGTACGATGATCTGGAACAATGGAATGACAGAAACAGACTAATGACCGGATCTGCAGCTCTCTCTGAACCTGCATGTGTTAAAACTTGGAAAAACAAATCCGCATCTATGGAAACGCTGCACATTTAACATCCTAGGAGCCGGTTTAGGACGGCATTCCATTCACGGCGGTCATTTTCCACGGCGAGCCAGTCACACAGAGGTGAAGTTCTTCTAACAAAAGATTTCTGCAGAGGACAATCCGCTGAACCCAACAGCCACATTTTGGACAGAAGCGATTTTAATGAGTCCTCCGGGGCGCGATGGGGCAGATAGAGGAGGAAGGAACCACAAAGGAACCCAACGACAGTCAGAGACACACATTTGGCTTTTCTCACCTTTCTTCTTCTAGTTCCAACAATTTCCTCCCTTTCATGCCGTGCAGCTAAAGGATCAGAGCCGGCGCCTCCTAAAACGCTCCCAAACACCTGTCCTCAGTTTCTAATTCCCTCTGCAGGAGTGTGTTTCTCCAGCGGGGGGGTGGGGGGACATCCTGTCTCGCCGGACCGCCACACAATTCCCCTCTCGGCCAGACGTAAATGTCAAGCCGTCCACTTTCTTTCACGGGCAGTTTAAGCTCTCCCGGAGACGTGGAGTGGGAGGGAACGGCGTTATGCGGTTACATCCGAGGGTGGGGTACAAGAGGAGGTGATGATCAAGACGGATTCCTCCTCATCTCCTCCGTCCCGACGTCTCTCCCATCACGACGGCCCCCCCCCCCCCCAAAAAAAAACGTGGTTTTCCTTGTCTTTTTTCTTTTTCTCAAATGTCAGGAACTGAAGAACTCAAACATCCAAGTAGATTAAAATCAGGAAGGGGGGGGGGCAGATGGAGAAAAAGAAAAAGCAGTCTTCATTCAAGCGTCTGCAGACTTCACAACAGCCTTTCTCTCCGTCCCTCCGCCACATGCTCCCTTCTATTCGTCTGACATGCTGGTTCACCCCTCCCCCCCCACGTCTCTCCTCCTCTTCCTCCTCTCTGGTTGGTACGTTCCCAGGACAAAGAGCAGGGGATGGAAGGAGAGAAAAAAAAAAGGGGGGGTGGGGGGGGGTAGTCCACATGTGCATCTCACCCCCCCCTTTTTTTTTTGCCCATTTTCCTGAGAGCACTCGACTGAGAAAATGTGCAGCTCTCGCTAGAAAAGCGAGTCGAAGCACTTCCAGGCATCAAAACACATTTAATTAAGTCAATAAGTGATGCTTTGCAAAGTGCAGAAAGAAAATGGGACGCTACTTCAACTGGAGGCAATCTAAAAAAACTACCCCCCCCCCTCCCACTCCCCACAATAAATACCCACAAAGCAGTGGCTAACGGTCTACCACACTTGCAAAGTACAAATAGAGATCACCGAAAATACACCCTACAAAAAAAAACCCAAACGGCTGCTCTCAGGTTGCATCAGCTGGATGACTTCATTTTTGCCATCCACACATGAAATGGATTAAAAAAAAAAAAAAAAAAGAGAGAGAGTTTATGGAGAGGAGAAGGAGGAAATCCAAGCGAGCAGCCAGTGTCACGAAGGACACCCCCTCCCTGGATGATTTCTGCTGCTACGAAAAGGAAAAGTATTGAGAACTCTTGATTTCAGGGTTCTTGGGTGGAGGTGGACGACAGCTGGGACGTCCGCTGGGACGGGATGAGAGAGAAGGGCATCAGATCGTTTCTTTTTGCATAAGACTGATTATGAATATGCAGACCATAATCCAATGATGACCCAGTTCGCTCAGCTTCCTGCTCCGGTACGCCAGCGCCGGGTCGATCCCAGTCCAACAGCAGGAGGTCAGACGTTTTCCAGGAAACACGACCGCAAGATTTAGTCGTTCATGATGAGCAAATTTCATGACATTTTCGACCGTGAAGCTAAAGTGGAAATGAACCTGGATTGTTTCTGACGTCCAGCAGGGGGCGACGCCACACAAAACGGATCGAGAAAAATAAAAATCAAGAACCAAGGCAGTCAGAGACTGCAACAACCCTCCAAGGGTAGGCCAGGGTACCCTGAAAGTAGTACCCGACAGTTGAAATTTGACCTCGATCTAGTTTTCTCAAGGTCAAGGTCATCCCCTCATCTCTATCCCCTTTGCTGCCTGAGTAACGAGCTTGTTGGTTTCATCTTTCTATCTGCAACGCTTGCGAAGATGTTTGGTGGACATACTAACGGACAAACACACAAACACTGACAATGCATCCCCCCCCCACCCCCCGCGGGACGTAAAAGAGGATAAGATGAAGAAAAAGGAGGAGAAAACAAAACAAGTAATTTATTAATAAAAACCATTTGACTGGTATTGAGCCACAAATTACAGATCATCCAACAACTGCTTAACTGATGGCGTTGTCTTGGTGAGAGAGGATCGATCAGCTGGTGGTGGAAGTTTGCTTTAAAAAGCTTCCAGATTGGGGGGGGGGGGGGGGGGATAAAAAATTCCATTAGAGGTCCTTCTGATTAATTTTATCCTCACTGCTATCCATTCATTTTGTGCCCGTCAGTGATTCAGAGGGAGAAACGTGATTCACGCTGTGTTCTGGTTCTTTCTGAAAGACTATTAAAAACTAATGTTGGGACTTGAGAGCCAAAGAGGACGTGTGAAGGAGCTACGTCTAAAATCATTGATCCAGCTATAAAAATTGATCTAGTGGGGGGGGGGGGGTAACAAATGCAGAGGGGGTGAGATCATGACTTGGAACAGGTTCGCCAGCAAATCCCATTATGAAGAAGATTTGTTTAGTGTAGAGTGCATGCGGTCGCACACTTGACACACACACACACACACACACACACTAGACACACACACACACACACACACACACACACACACACACACACACACACACACACACACACACACACACACGGGGGGGAGAACGAGTTGATGGGCAGTGAATAACCCTGAGATGAAAAAGTGGTGCTAAAACGGATTTCCACCTTCCTGCTGATGGCGTGTTGTCGATACACACACCCCACTAACTCACCCCCCCACCCCCACCCCCCCCACCCCCCCGGAGCAGAACCACACACACCAGCCAGAACACGGAACATAGACGGCTCCCACATCTCCAGTGTTTGTCGGGCGTGAGGGATGAGAGGAAACAGAGGTACACCCCACCCTCCGCCTTTAAAGGACGGCCCGCCTGGGTGTGTTCTGCCCGTCGCCGTAGCGACGCTGTTGATGGATTGGTCCTCCATGAAGGCGGGGCTTCATCTCTCTCAGGCGTGGATTGAGGGAACAGAGGAGGGACGGGTTCCTGTTGCGTCACGGTCTGATAGTAAAAGCAGCTGCAGCGAGGGGGGGGGGGGCGGTCAGCTGACCTGAAGAAAGGCTGAGGGGCGTGGCTATCTGTAACACACGCATGACCGCACGCATACACACTGCCTCCTGCTCTCTTTGTAGCACATACAAAAAAAAAAATCACACTGCTAGGGGAGGGTGTGTGTGTGTGTGTGTGTGTGTGGGGGGGGGGGCTTCACAGATGTCCACTCAGACTCTTCATGTCGTCTGAATAAACACAAGCAGAAGACACAGGCAGGAGTTCCGATCGGCGTCGATTGATCGGTCAAAAACCGATCAGTCTGAGAGGAGCAGCGTGAAACAGGAAGTGACATAAAAAATCCTTTTAGCTCAACGATCGCGCGTCGCCATGGGAAACTCGAAGCTACAATCGACGACCCGCCTCGGCCCGACCCGGTTTGGAGGATTTCGTGTTCTGTAGGACGGAGCGGCGTCTATATTGGATGCACATGTTTGTGGAGGCAAACGTCCATTTCCTGTCAACGAGGACCCGGCTGGCGGCGGCTCAGGATAAACAGCGTTCAGACAAGGCCAACAAGTCTCAAGCACACATCAGAACGCGCAAGTCTGAGTGTTGGAGCGCTCCGACCCAGAGAGGCCGCTTCTTTAGTGGCGTCCGGCCATTTTTATGCATGTGAGAGGACAAATTCATAAAACATGGGAGTCTTCAGCGGCCAGAACTCCGTCAGGTGAAGTTGAGTCTGACGAGACGAGGCCAGATGTGGGAGAGAAACATCTCACAGACGACACGGGCAGCGGCGTGAAGTCACACTCGAATCACCCTTTTGCTGAAAACACTGTGAAGGTTATCGAGCTAAGATCTAAAAATTCCAGCGCGGTGAGGACATGAAGCCCCGGTGGTGATCCCTATCCTGACGCGCACCTCTCTGGCCTCCTGTGACATCTTCATATTTCAACAACAAGTCCTCGCGTGACTCAAAACGCTCCCTTGGCAGCGTTTGTAATCATGGCAACGAGAGAATGTCTTCTAGCTCCTCGGTCCGGGACGCTCAACGCAAAAACAAACAGGGTTTCCGGCTCAGTCGTCCTCCCAAAAGTCAAACAAAGACCGTGATAATCGTGTTATTCCAGGACGGACAGCCTGGACGCTGGATTGAGGTTTGCACCGACATGAATCGACCAAAACCTCCATCACAACCGATACGAAACCGATTCTGAAACTACTCTGTCCAGTTTCTGAGAGGAGAAACGATCCGAGTCTGTTTCAGACATCGATGAGCTAAATAGACCCGTGAGCGACTCGCTCGACAAGCCAACGCCTTGGGTCGAGGGAAGATTATGCACAAAGCAGAATGATCGTCACCAGAAACAAAAGGCAGATTAATTAATCCCTCAACGAACAAAGAGGTCTGCAGTTTTGGCTCGGGGTTACGTTCGCTGAGCTGAATAATAAAAAACCACAGAGGGGCGCAAACACCCAAGCATAACAAAAAACACAAGGAGACCTGAAAGCAACATCAAAACTGTTGCATGCTGGGATGCGGACACAGCTGGGACAACAGGACGGGGGGGAGACCCGGAGGTGTGACCTGATTTAAATCAGTAGATAATGTGCAGGTGAAGAACATGTAAGCTGAAAGCATTACACTTCAGTTCACTGCTGACCCCTGCTGGTGGGTGTGTGTAATAACAAAGACGTTAAATGCATCTATAATTACAGCTATTTAAGAAATACAATGCCAACCTGGTCGCGATGCCTTCAAGGGCCGTCGTTATTTACACTCACGGAGGACGTTAAAGAAAAAATTATAGTGCAAACGGATGAAATCCATGCTGGTGACAGTCAAACTCGATAGCGGCTGGTGGCTGTGTCGTCTCCAGGGGTTGACTTACAAACAGGAAGTAGTGACTTCGATAAAATGACATATATAGAAGTAATTAGCATATGTAAATTTGTTTATAGCAGGTAAAAATACACCCATGAACTTGGTAACTGAACTTTTTTTGTTGGGTTGAGGTGAAGTTGGCTACCAGATCCTACATTTCCTATTTAACAACTCTGCGGCAGCCATGACCAGAGGTTTAACGTTTCATCTGCACCATGACTGACGTCTATGATGTCATAGGATGAAGTCTGAGTCGAGCAGAGAAGCACCTCTGAGGGTGATCGGTCCTAATGTGGGACGGGAGACTTGATTAACGGAGGAACGGTGGAAGAGTTTTACCTGAATGTTGCCAAAGTCCACGTTCTCATAGTGGAAGTGAGCGCACTCGGCCAGCTTGGGGAAGTGTCCCTTGGTGAAGTTGAGTCTGAAATAATAAAAAAGCACACACACACACACACACACACACACACGGTTAGGTTGGCACTTCATCATCTGCACCTGACACCATCCTGACTGACAGAGGCAGCGAAAGGAGAAGGAAGACACGGAAATAGACTCTTGCAATAGACTGGAGGTGCTAACCAGCCAGATCGGGAGCGACAAACAGATTAAAAAAGAGGGAAGGAGGTCCGTGAGGGAGGTGGAGGTGACAGACGGAGGCAGGTGTCGCCCCCGCTTCCAACTCACTTCTTGACATTCTTGACCTTCATGCTGGCCGTGCTGCTGCTGCTGGAGCGCATGAGGGGCTCCGACCTCAGCTCGGGAATCTCGGCGCTCCTCGCCTGCATCGGCACACACACAAACACACACACACCATCGTCAGCCATCTGGTAGCGCACGAATAAATCCCTGCCACTGTTACATGGCTGGATAAATTTTTAGCTTTTGGTTCACAACAACATTCAGTTGGCCAACAGTGTTCCGCCTGGAAATAGACACAAGCGAGACGGTTGTGGAAACCAGTGATGGCTCCATAGAAGACGGATAGCAGGAGGAAAGTATTGATTAGATTTGCTCAAATAAATAAATAAATAAATAAATAAATCTACTTCGAGAGCAAAAGTGATGAAAAACAAAATTTTTTAATGAATTCCACTGAGCAAACTAACCCATCTTGTTCGGGCTAAGCCGTTAACCGACAGCGACGTACGACAAACACGTGATAAAACGCCCCCTGCTGTTTAAAAAAGGCCATCACACTTCATATTTCAATGGTGGAACATTTTTATTAATTCCTGTGTTGCGATGCATTTTTACATCTCTAATAAATATTCAATTAAAGACGAGAAGATAAGTGGCCGATGTTCAAACTCGTCTTTACCAAGTTTTTATGAACATCTTCGACCAAACAGCGTGATTCACCGGTCAGTGTGTGTCCTACAGATCGCACAAACAGTCGGTTCATCCTCCTCCTCCATTGGAGAACGCGGCGCCATCCTGTTTGCTCATCGGTATCATGTCGGGATTGACCTTGTTCATTTCGGGGCTTATCCTCCATGAGATTAGAAGGCTCTCACTAATTACACGGAGGAGTCTGAGCATCGGGAACGATAGGAGGATCGCTCTGAACAACATCTCCTGACATCACGGCGGCCAAACGCTGCGGAAAGCGTTCGCTTTAGGGCTTCGTGCATCTTTGACAAAGTTCCACCAGTTTCCATCATTTGTGGAAAACGAGAGCATTCTTGTGCGTAAAAACGCCACCACTCCCAGATTTAACTGACTGGTTGCGTTTACCTCCAAGCGATCACAACCTGCATCAGTAACAAGCGGCGCGACGCAGGGACGATCACATGATGCAATGAAGTGAATAACACTCAGAGATTGGCAAAAAAGAGGGACTTATTTATAGATGTGGGTGCAAAAGAGTGAATTAAGGTGCTGTTCTGCTGAAAAAGTGTCAGTAGTGCTAGATTCTGCTTTTTTTTTTTGCTCAATAAGAAGAAGTTATGCAGCAGAATTAGACCAAAGGGCCTCTTCAACATCTGCCACCACCCTTCTTTCTCCAGATATTTCTTAAAGCCAGTCATGTGCTTCATTTGGCTTAAATTACAATGAAAAGCCAGCTTTTGGTCAAGTAAACATCTGCTGAGCCCCGGGGAGGGTCCAGGTCATTGGAAGAGATGCTGCGAGACAAACGAGTTGACATGGTGATAAAGAAAACAGACACAAACACATCTCTGGAACGGAAAGAAGTTCAGATCTGTGAGCGAATCACCGGGGGAGGCAGATAAACAGCGTCAGTCATGTTCGTAAAGATGAAGAATCTTGAGGATTCTCCTCGCAAAAAAAATCTGGAGCCTTTCTCCACGGGTGACAAAGCGGTAGCCCGTTATTCTTTTTAGTGCCTACTGAATGCTTGGATGACATGTTTACCGTCGTGGAAGCGGCGTGCTGGAACAGCTGCTTAATGTCGGCGGATGAGACGCTCGTCAGACGATCAGACGTTTTTGGTAGAGCGGTGACAAAATGACAGCTTTTACAAGGGTAATAAAAAACCTGTTGCGTTTAACCATGAATCTACAGGGAGGTGTGAATCATTTAGAAGTTTTTCCCGCCGCGCCAAAGTTTAACGCGTTTCTAACGACTCGTCATTCAGTGGTCGCCGTCGGACTCCCGAACTGATCGTTACGGATCTGATGGGAGTTTATGCGACGTGGCGTTGATGTGTCAAAGTTGCTCGGCGCGTCTGATCGCCTCCTATAAACACAGGAGACATGTATAATGCATGCTGCTCAAGAACAGAGTCCCTCCGTATCAAATATTGAACAAAGACTTGCAGACATGCAGAATTAAAACCCCGCCTCTGTGATCAATATTCATTAGTCTGATGAGACGATCGCTTCTGTTTCTCTCTGTTGCCCGATCGAAAGGAGCACTTGTAATGGGGCTCCAACCACGAGTCGACCGCGGGTGGCTCGGCACGTTACCATGGAGACGGCCTGATTTTTTTTTTTTTTTTTCTCGCTGTGCTCTTGATGCGAGAGGCAAGACTGGAACCAAAAGATGGGAGAGGAAGGAAATAATGAATGATGGGTTCTGGTGAAAGGGATGCAGGAGGTGAGGTAAACACGGGGGAAGAGTTTGGAGACGGGTGACGTTTGACGCCGGCGGTCGCCTGCATTAATCATGAACGTCGCGATAGAGTTACAGCGACAGCTGACAGGCAGAGCCAATAGGAGGAGGGAGGCGAGCGATCAATCGTCCGGGACGAAAACTGATCCGGATGATCATGTGACCGGCAGCAAACAACTGATCAAGTTAACAATGGATATGACAGGAATATGTGTGTGTGTGTGTGTGTGTGTGTGTGTGTGTGTGTGTGTGTGTGTGTGTGTGTGTGTGTGTGTGTGTGTCTCACCATGGCACTAATGGTCTCCTCCCAGTCAGGCCTCTCTCTGGGATGGATGTGAGCCAGTTCAGGCACAATGTCGTCGTCCTCCAGGTGACGTCCGGGCCTTAGACCCCTGCAAAAAAACGCATGTGAGATCACGGATCATCAATAACACGCGTGATGTATTTAAAACACTGTAATCTTTCAGACATCAATGCTCTTGTGTAACAAGAGTAACGCGTTAATGTAAAGCCAACACTGTAAGCTGACCGCTGTGTTACTGCGGTGCTGTATCGGTAAAACGTCCGCTCGTGTGGAGACTGATGGAGAACCGTTATGGATTTCTGTAAAACACTTAAGAACATTAATGGTGAGCAATTGATATTCAATTAAAACCCGTCTACGATATTCCGCTGGACGCTTAAACGGCGCAACGGCAAGCAGGTCAGAGCAAAAGTAAGAATCTGTGCCCTCCTTTGACTTCTTTTAGGGTATTTCTTTTACTTTTGGACTATTTAAGTAAACCTAGAGATCAATGACCCATAAACAGGAGTGTCGAGGATATGGGTCCAAACAGTTAAGGCTACATAAAACTGGCTATAGATACTAAATAGCATATCTGATGTAATTAAAGCACAAGTCCAACTTTAAAATCTATTTAATAGTTTGGAATTCTCTTGACTGAACAATGGCCTACTTCCGTGTGCTTTAAATACGCCGCGGTCAGCACCCAGGGACCAACAAAGGCAAAGGACAACTTGATGAATGAGTCTGAATCGCCTCTTTGGAGCAACTTGAGACGTCTCTACAGATTTCTAGTCAACTTTTAAGGATGTCCTGGTTTGAGACGAGCGGCGGTGATGAAACAGAATTGCACGTCAGTATTTCAAAGACTGTTAACCACCTTTTAGAACACAGAAACCTCTAAATCCATAAAGGAGACGACTCTGTAGCAGCTGCATGTCGACGGCTTCCGCCAAACCTGAATCAGACCACCGGGGGCCTGGAACTCCAGGCAACGCTGCTGTGATGTAGTTTACTGACACCAAATTCTCTGTTGTGCTTCCGACGCTTACAACTCACAGATCTTCAGTGCTTCATGCAAATTAGACCAAACCAAACAAAAAACAGGACTTTAACATTCAGAAAGGAGGTTTTACCCCAGATTCTCAAAGGACTGGGAGCTCATAAACCCTACGAACAGGGGGGCCTGGTGGGCAGTTCTACTTTTGATTCAGTTTTAAGAAGAGAAACCACATTAGCTCTGAACCACGTTTCCACAGATGAAGCCACAAGATAAAATAATTCATCTTTAATTGCTAAGGCACTTCAGCTTTCAAACCCAAGAAGTTAATTAAATAATCCTTCAGTAGGAGGTCAGAGGCCAGCAAAAAAATTGGTCTCCAAATTGTCAGCAAAATCCGTGCATTCCAAATCTGATCTCTAACCCGTCTTCACTGCTCCTTGCAAACTGTCTTTTAAACATTTGCAGTTCATTGCCTAAAGATGAGCTCATTTGCAGGAGTTTAAAAAGCAGCCGGTCGCTAACAGTTGAGTCTAATGTCACAGAAACAACGTTTGGATCCTACAAACCTTTTGCATGAGCGGTAAAAATGCTGTCGTTATTGCACAACTATTGTGTTGAAACATCTACACACACAGGTTCTGCATTTGTCATGCGTTTCATAGAGGTGTCATAAAATACGGATACGGTTGAGTCACCGGGGTCCTGTTTTGTGTTAATGCATGAACACTAACACTAACACAAAAACACTAGCATATAGATATTTAATTCTCTCATCTCCAGCAGCCAAACTGTAGTTTTCAAAGTGTTTTGACCACCAAAGCAGATTCTCCTTTCATTTTCCTTTCATAAATTTCCTTTCATTTTACCAAGTCGTCCTACTGGTGAGACCTACCGGCCAACTTCATGCTTCTGAGAATAGTCTATAGGTTGGACAGGCCTAAGTGTGTCCAGTTTGGTTGTTTATTCGTGTGATAAAACAGACAACTGTTTGTCTTGCTAAGTAAAAGTACCTATAAAACTTTTCGTGTTACTCAGATTCCCTCTGCCTTACGTTGGGATTGGGTTTCCAGTATGGGTCCCCAATACTTTTTTTTATTGAAGTTCAATCCCAGTGTGAAAGTGTGGTTGCCGTCGTGAGGCACTACTTGAATCACGTGGGGTTAAGTGAAGAGCAACCTTTGAGAAGCCTCAGTGAGTTTCTGGTCGACTGGTCGACATCCCAACGCCACGGCGACCACCACTTTGCGGTGAAAGTTTGAGAACCACTCACACGGCGTGAAGTGCTTCTAGAGGACAGGGATGAAAGCAACGCCGCATTTCTCCCCCTCGAGTATCACCTCCGGTGTTCACAAGTGCTGTACACTCCCGACATTCCCAGCATTCCTTGGTAAGGAGGCATGAAAGGGGAAACGAACGGCTGCACCTGCTGCAGACACTCCTGAAAACGCAGCTGGGCACAAAACGCTGCTTTAACCTGACGTGACGTCGCCATCTGACCTCTAAACATTACGAGCCAGATATAAAGAGGAAGAAGCAGGACTCCCACCGGGCTTCCACAGCTCCTCACCTTCTCAGACTTTTCTCCCTTCGGCTCCGAAAAACGGAGATAAAAGTCCACTTAGAACGTTTTGAATCAACGAGCTGTCAAACATAAAAGCCATTAATCCCTCTCTGCATTCATTGTCCTGCCACAAATTTGCCTGTTGGGTATTATTAGGTTGCTTCACCACAGAGAGCCTTGTTCAACATACTCAACCTCCAGAAGAGCGACGACTGTTTTACCCAATATTTCAACAATCAGGAAGGACGATATTAAGAAAGCTGTGAGAAAAGGGTGAGGCCAACATACAAATATGCAAACCTGTTTGATTTGAAATCACCTGATTGGATTACCAAATTATACCATGAGGTAGCCACTCCCACTGAGTGCATAAATGAAAGTGTAGCACCACCACATATTGACTTAGCATTAACAAGACCAACAGGATGTATAAAACGTATTGAAACAGCACAACCTGCACAGAATCGTCACTAACAAGAGTTCCCGCTGTGTTTTGGAGTTTTACCCCCCCCCCCCCCCGCCCGCTGTGCTGTTTCTGTGTGTGTCTGTTTTACAGTGACAAATCAGCCAGTAATGACAGCTAAAAGCGAAGGAGGAAAGAAATACCAAGAGGCACAACATGGATAAAACCTGTCTGTTAAGATTTTACCAGTTTAAATCGAGGAGAAAACAAATTTAGAAGAAAACAAGAGAAACTTGAGCAATTTTTTATTTATTTATTTTTTTGCCAGTTTGGGCAGCTGAGTTTTTTAAAGGGCATGTTTTCTTTAGTGGACTGAACGCATGGATGAATTCCACTTTTAGAATTGCCAATAACACTGTCCAGAGAATAATATTGCAATGCCCGGCTGATGTCCAATGAGTTGTGACTTAAAGGCCAAACAGAGTGGAGTGCCTTATGTTCGAATTTAGAAGAATTTAATGGGATTTTGGGTTGGTTTCATAAGTTGTGTAAAAAAGTAAAGTTCCTGCTGGATACTATCTCCTCACTGATTTTGGCTGAAGCTACATTTATTCCTAAGGATGAGATTCAAGCTTGGTTTTTGTGTCACCAAGGATTATCTGTGCCAGAATTGGAAATATAATTAACAAACGACTTTTAAGACCTTTTTTAAAACAACCATCCAAAGTATGATGGCATTTTGGAAATCCTGAAGGGACAATATGGCCTGGAACTCTTTATTATCATGACATTTTTAATACTTCCTAGTGGGGGTACATGCCAGTGAAGAGATTGTCATAAATATTGCAGTCTGAAAAAAAAAAAAAAAAATGCTGGAATTTTCACTGAGTGACTTGACTTCTTTTATTTGGAAAGAACGAATCGTGGATTTTCTTGTTTTTCACTCGGATGAAAAGGTTTGCCAGTCAGAGTCACGTCAAATTGATAGTCGGAGAATAAAAACAGAATCGCTCCATGAAAGCAAAAGCGATTAGGGAAAAAAGAAATCTTCGGTATACCTCACTAAAAAATCAGAGAAAAATACCACAATTAGATTCAACTTTCAATCGGCGTCTTGAATCCTCGACCACAACCCAAGAACAGATCCATCCAATCCAGTTCAGATCAGTTTTAGGAAGTAGGAATAGAAATAGAGTAGAAGTAGGGATCCGAGTCGGTGTCATTTTAGATTGTTGGAAAACAGCAAAGTCAAGTCTATTTTTAAAACCAGCTTAAATCATGGGTGAACGTGTGTTAGCAAGTGCTGGTTAAACTTTACATCACGCGTTGATGCCCTCACCCAATAATTGATGGTGAGCCGAGGCCTCTGGATCATTATCCACCCCACCCCCCCCCCCAGCTCCGTCACCTGGCATTAGTGGGCTCCATGTCAACACCTTCCCCGGTGATTTATTTACGCGCCAGCTTAAAATAACTGGCCAATTTTGTGGGTGCTGTGAATGACCTGATTTATGGTTTAATTACACAAAGCAATTTCCACTCTGCCACTAATGTAATACATGAATAAAGGTGAAATAAACTGTTTAATTGCTCTACAAGGAGTGTTTACACAGATTATTTTATGCTATTGACTAAAACCGACTGACTTAAATAAAAATGGGATGTCCTCAACTACAATATTCTATATTCTTTATATCATGTGGAGTAAAGAATGAGGATTTAAATTGGAAGTGCACAGAAATTCCAATTTAGATGTTTCCACAAATTCTTCTGTGGAGGAAACAGATCAAGGTAGGAACTCATCTCGTATATAAATAAACTCGTCATCGTCGTATCAATTCATCCATCCACATCCGATCTACTACGACAGCAGCAGCGATGATGTTTCACATGTAATATCTTGAATCCGACCAAGTTAATCCATCTAACTTCACACTCGGGGATGTCCTCATTTCATCTGGAAGAAGAAATCCACTGTGAGGTCAACGGGATTATTTTATCAGACCGGCCCGTCAGAACCCAGAATAGATTACGAGATGCGGTATGGGATGCTGAGCGGCGACAAACGTGAGAAAAGACGACAACAAACAATCAGATGACAAAACAACAACATCATTCATCCGTTTGTACGTTAGCGCACTACTGTTTATTGTACTATGACCGACAAGCCCCTCCTGTTCAATCAACTGCCCACATAAGCACATGCTCCCCGGATGCTAATACCCCCCACCACCACCACCACCACCACCACCACAGCCGGTGTGTAACTTAAATTAGAAGCCATGCAATCAGTTGAGTCACGGATTCGGGCGAGTTCGTCATCCTTAACTGCTCTGGATTTGATCTCACCAACGGAATGAAGTTACGGCGTTGAGTCTTCCTCTGCATCACCTCCTAAAATAGTGTCCCGACTGCCCCCCCACCCCCGGTCCACAGCTGTCCACCAGGATCCACCGGCTTACATAACGCTCCAGCTCCCCCCAATGGTCCCCGATTAAAAATCTGAGCACACGCCCCGCAAACTGTACAGGATGTCGTCCAGGAGCGATTCAGCGGAGACACACGGGGGTGTCCGTTCAGCCTCTTCTCCTTTTCTCTTCCTTTCACTCACTCAGAAGTAAACGCTGGACCGCTGTCTAATGTATGCTAAGCTGCTGCTGCCATGGTAACCCTGGTGCAGGATTTAGACCCAGTTCAGGACTGGAGGGGCAGGTGGATGGGGCTGAGCAGCCTTAACTGTATCATCCTCTACAAAATTAAAATAAACACACACACACACACACAAACAGAAAGCGGTGCATATTGATGAAAACAGCGACAGGATGTACGCCGGGATAAAAGCGGCGCCGCAAACACAGCGGGGCAGGTGAATAATTGACTCTCCTGGTTAAGTGACGCTGGAAGCGGTTGTACGGGCACATCCAGTGTGATCCAGTGTGATTCAGAGCGTTTCAGAGCGGGCAGGTGTGAGCGCTGACTAACAGAAGGAGTGAGGAAATCAGAGCCGGATGAGTCACCGCCTTAATTTCCTCCTGATTATACAACATATCAAAGGAGATCCCCGGAAGGCGTTGGAGTGTCGTCCCTCATTGGTGGAGGGTGTAACGACAGTAGATATCCCAGCAGCACCTGAACAACACAAGAGACCCCCCCCACACACACACACACACACCACCTCTATGCATGATGGGACACGGGAAGAAGACCCTCACTGAAAATGAACGACCGTTTGCAGAGGGTGTGTTTGTTGTTGCCACGTGCGAAAGCAGCTCTAAAAATCCTTGTGTGGTTCGATGTGTGTGTGTGTGTGTGTGTGTGTGTGTGTGTGTGTGTGTGTGTGTGTGTGTGTGTGTGTGTGTGTGTGTGTGTGTGTGTGTGTGTGTGTGTGTGTGTGTGTGTGTGTGTGTGTGTGTGTGTGATAACAGTGCACAGGCATGTGGGCGTGCAGCTGGAGCAGTGACGTAACTGACTGTAAGTCGACACCCTCGACCCCCTCAGTTGGTCCGGCGCCGGGACCCAAGGAAACCCCCCCCCCCCAAAAAAAGAGGGCTTTCCTGTGGTGGCAATGCCCAGTTGCTATGTGGCTGACCAGTTGACGGTGGGGTGGGGGGGCTTAAATAGGGGGGTGGGGTTGTGACTGTGCAAACTCACCCTATCAGCTCAGCTAGAGCACATCTCCCCTTCTCTTCCTCGCGCCCCCCCCTGCATGCACAAAGCCCGCTGTCATTTCTCCTTGAGGTCTAAAGGAAGCCAAGAAACACCCCCCTATCCGTCATGAACACACACACACACACACACACACTCCCAAGGTGTACATGCACACCCCCCACGCCGGCGCCGGCGCCGCTGCGAGAGCAAACCAGTTTTTCCAGCAGTCAAAAACTCAACGTAGCGCAAAAACGCAGACGCTCCATCGGCCGCGTTCTCCTTCTCAACAAACTAGCAAAACCCGAGGTGTGGTCTTCACACAGTTACACACTCACACACTTTTTTTGTGATGGATGAGGGTGGGAGGGGGGGGGACGGGACGCGAGGGGCTCCTTACCTGTCCAGGATGTCATGGCCGGACGAGGCTGTGGCTCCCAGCAGTCCTAGCGCTGCACTCCCCACCGCTGCGGCAGCCCCGCCGCCTGTCTCCATGATACTGACTCACCGCAATGTGCAGCCTGCCAGAGGAGTCGGAAAGGGACGGGAGGGGGGGAGAGGGAGAAGGGAGGGAGGGAGGGAGGGGGGGGGAGAGGTAGATCGCGAGGGAGAAAGACAAACGAGATAAAAGAAATCACATGTAGAGGCAAGAGGGAGGATGACTGGGAGGAAAACAGGAGGAGAAGAACGAGGGAGGGGATTGAAAGGGAGACGTGCGAAGGGAAGGGAAGGGAAGGGAGAGGAGGTGGGAGAACAGGGGTGGCTGGGGGGGGGGGGGGGGGGAGAGAAAAAAAAAAGCATTAATTGTGTGTAGTCTGCAGATCTAATAAGTCACGCTGTCGGAGCAGGATTTCACTCGGGTGTGTTACCACATGGAGATTCTGGCTCGCACGTTCTGATGTGAATCAGCAGGCAAACGAGGGGCGCTGCAGCGGCGAGCGCTCCCCAAACACATCATCAACCATCCAATCGTTTGGGTGGGTTTTTTTTGTTTTTTTTTCTGAACTAGCAAATAATCGTATTAGATGTTAAAGAGGCAACGGTTTTCATTGACTCGACTAAAGGCTGCTGATTCAGCATTGACATCACAATACGGCAATTTGCAAAAATCCACATGACAGGAGGTGAAAAGGTCCGAGTCAGGCAAACAAAGGCAAACGTGTTCGGCTGCAGTTTTGACACACACACATATAAAAAAAAATAAAAGAAAAAAAAAGAAAACTCACATGATTCTTATTTTCCATGACGAACACGTAAGAAAAGTCTGGTTAGCATTAAGCCCATTTATCGGTCGCCACAGAGAATTAGCGCAGACGCTATTGGTGGAAGCAGGAAGAGGGATTGTCAAGAACCCAAACTGACAAAAATACGATTTGTTTGCCCAAGAAGGATATCTGATGAAATTTCCCTCCGGACAAATAAAATAAAAAATTTGCATCATCAAAAACAAATGGATGGCTAAATCCTGCCTGAAAAATCCCGTTCTCACTACAACGTCACAAAGTTTGAAAGTTTATTCTCACAAACCTATCTGTGCTATCATTAGCCACTTAGAGCTAGCTGGGCATTTTCTTTCCTTGCTGTACTGAATGACCTTAGCTTAGCATTTTTCTAGCATTAACCTTCAGCAGAAGTTATTTACCAAATGCTACTTAGCACGCTAACGCTTTCTTTTTAGTATAGATGAAACCCATACGTCACGTCGATATGTAGATGCTATTTACACCAACAAAAAAACAACAACAATACAACAAAAGAGAAGCCAGTGTGTCTGAAATGACTCGTTTCTGCCCCCTGCTGCCGGGGAGGGTGAATCATTTCCTCCACCTGCTCCCAGGTCTTCATCAGCTTCCTCTTTTTTTGAGGCAGTGTGGGCGGGTTACAGCCGCTCCCATCTGGGACAACTACATGATGAGGATGAGGAGCGGTTGCATCAGCTAGAGCCGACGAAGATTTCCTTCTTGCAAAATAACGAAAGCGACTCAGTTAGCGTTTACGTCGTTTCAGCTCTAAAGGCTGCGACACTTAAAGGACTAAAGCAAGAATTTACACACGTTACACAACCCGTCAGGTTACTTTCAGGATGTTAATCGCGTCGCTAATTGTTATTTAAAACGTCGTTTATATAACTAATGTTCCTGTGGGATCACCAGAAATGGTTATATCCCATCCACTGCGCCACAGTGCACCCATCATCACAGCAGGGAACACCCTTTTGGGTATTAATGCTTTAATATATTACCAGCCACGTGATAACACCAACCCCACCACCACCACCACCAAATGTGATGAAAATAGATGACGGGGGCCGCAACAGGAATGACCCAATAAAAGAGAGACGAACGTGTTTTTCTGTGGCAGTAAGAATCTCTGTGCTTTAATCCTAGGAGGATGACGATGGAGGGAGTGTGGGAGCATGTGTGTGTGTGTGTGTGTGTGTGTGTGTGTGTGTGTGTGGAGGAGAAAGTGTGGGAGGAGAAGATCCTCGCAGGCCGAATTGAAGCAGCTGGTTGTACATCTGAGGGAGACGTGCCGGGCATACATAACCTCCAAGGATTTCTGTGGCGAGCAGCTCAGTGTAGGAAATAAACAGAACGTACAAAACAGTCACCCCCCCCATGAATATAACCACCCAACACTGTCACACCTTTTTAAAGAATTTCAGGCCCACTTTAAAACAGAAAGTATGATTCCGTTTCTCCAGAACGATGTAAATTTACTGCATCGACGGATCATTTATTCGTAATTCCTTGCAGAAAGTTCTATCAAAACTCGACTGTGTTTTATACTTCCTGTTTTCAGAGTATATTTTAGCTCGCCCCGACGTGGTGCCAGCCAAACGATGCATGGCCCGTCGGCTCAAATGGCTGCATCTGGGATTATGTATCCACGTCTGTGTGGGATTAACCAGAGGAACGCTGGGCATGGTGGTGGTTAGTCAGAGTCAGAGGCGAAAACCAACATCCACACCGCCGCTTCCGTGTGTGTGAACACACACAACTGGTGTGCATGAATCGCTGCAGGTAAAATGGCGTGACGCGAGCGCGGAGGCGTGCTGCACGCCCGAACTCATCTTAAATGACAGGAAGGACATCGGCTCAACCCATCTGTGGTGGCGCAGGCATGCATGTCGCGCGGGCGTGAAAACACACTTGTTTTGTGTGCAGAAGGTGTCGAGTGTGTGCATTAGGTAAATGACAAAGCAATTTTGAGCGTGACAGGCGGTCGGGCAGGCGGGCGGTGGGAATCAGACGGAGCTTCTCACGGATACCTGATGCAGCAGAAAAGCCGTAAAGCTAGTCGACCTTGTGATAGGACGGAGCCTCGGCGGCTCCGAGGAGATTAAAAATCCAGTCGGCTCTGCGTGGAAAACATCTTCCATTCCCATCGGGGAGGTGGAACACAGGAATGAAACAATTACACAAATTAAACACTTACAGCTTGTGTTTGGCTTAAACCTCTAGGGTGGATCTGAATCATTATATCCTCCAGACCGGTAAAACTTCTTGTTTGAGCTGACTTCTTATATATCAGTTAGCTAAAGTAAGCCAGAGAGGGAATAAAAAAGGGTTTATCTGTGAATTTAATCTCTAATGTCACTAGGAATTAGCACACCTGACCAATGTGTGCACAAACCTTTCAATCTGGTAATGACACATTAAAAAAAAAAGGTTTTTTTCCAGTGGAGGCCAACATCGCCTGTAACCATAGTAACCATACACAAAGATGGCAACAGCTGTAGCCTCAATGATAAATCCTCAGAGAGAAATAAGAGTGTCTCTACTTTTTGTCAAACCTTTCAATGAATCGGATTCGACTGAAACGAATTATACATTTAAAAAGGCGCCGGAATTGAGGCTGTGAAATGAAAAACCATCGACTTGAAGGACGGGTCTATATCCCATGAAGTCTGAGCGTTTGCTCCAAGTTTGTGTTTCACATCCTTCCACTAAGCACATCCACTCTCCCGACAGATTAAACCACGCGCTAAACCCCGAGGGATCGGATCAGAAGCACATCGAGCCGCCCCGCGTCAAATCGATACTAAGGAGGCAAAGCTCATTTACACCACGACCTCTTCGGATGTCGAAGCCGAAGCTGTGATGAAAATAGTAACGCAGAGACTAATGCATGCAATCAGGTCAGCCAGTAACAATTGTTAGTATTATTCTGGAATGCCGCAGCTGGACATTCATTTTCTTTACATTAACTTATCGATTAATTCGTCTTTTTCGTGGGCGAATTAATCGCCTCGCAGGCCAACGCTTACTTCGGTTCAGCTGTTTAACAAATGGTGCGGAAACAGTTTGAGATTGAGACCACAAAAAACACAACAGATGGTGTGTGATGAAAATCAGCAACTTTCCTTAATTCCTGCTGTCGCTCCATCAGTTTTAATGTTTGGCCTCACAATGGAAACGGACAAGTTGTCACTACCAGTGATCCTCCTGCAGCGTGAAACTGATCAAAGTTGTCATTTGCAATTTTTGTCAGTTATTCATTTCTATTCTGGCCAATAACGAACGAGTGCCCCCCACAGAGACGACAAAACATGTTGTGGTTTATCTTCTCGGGATGTTCTGCTGCAACTGCTTCCATTTAGATTAAGTTGGGAAATACTACTTAAATAAAAGTGGTGAATCCGCTACAGGCTGCCAGGCCTGAATTTACAGAGTGCCAGCAACCCTCCACACTTCCCAGTGGCTTATTCGTCTCCACATTCAAGCGGTTCCATTCCTCGCCGTAGTAAATGTTATTTATCTGCTGCAGCAAGTTGGTGCTACCTAAAGATAAAAATCTCCCCACAGAGAAAAGATCTCCAGCTTTTTGTTTAAAATAAGGTAGAACTGGGTTCCTGCAGGCCTCAGCCAGAACATGCTGACTCAATCAGGTGTAAATACTCTGAGCTACATCCCATAGGAAAAAGCAGTAAGTAAAAAAAGTTGTTTTTTTACTTAAAGAGCTGCTATGCTCATGAATGAAACCAGTTTCACTCCAGTTTTTTGTGGCGTTCAAACTACAATGGGACAATTGCCTTCGGCAGTAATGAGTTCATGCAGCAACCTGTTTAGTCATCAGTAGAAAACTTATTCCTCTGGTCTGAAAAGACGTTATTTCAAAATCAAAAGGGCAATTTTTTTTTTTTTTAGTCTAGAACCAGTTTGGCAACTCTACACTTTAATCAATATGCATCTTCTAGGTAGTTTTGCCCTCAGATGTGAAGACAGGTTCCTTATCTTGACGCCGATCCATCATGTCATGCTTCTGCCGGCCAATCCTGCATTCCTACTCCACTTTCACACCACTTGCATGAGCAAAAAGTTGTTTTCAGTAAACTTTGAGCACAAGGGAGGAAATTAGTCAGACACACTTATTGTTTCCTCTGTGCAAAGCTCGCTCGTGTGTTTGGAATGAAGGCCTCGTTAGCCGTGGAAGCCTCTTTAATTCGCTGGCATGGTCTGGGTCTCGGGAGACAACGCGGAGGATTTGACAGCTAGCCCACATTTGGGTTAGCATCAGGACGGCTAATCTCACAGGCGTCGCCATAGATGACGTTGCCAAAGACGATGGAGCAATCCCACTGTAGCGCGGCGTGTCGAAACTGGTGTGTAAGTTGGAGCCTGAATTATTTTGCCTCCAACAACTGAAGCCCAAAAACTAGAAAACATGCAGAATCAATGAGGAAACAGATTGTTTTCATCCAAACTGGGCCCAGAACTCACAAACTCACACTGAGATGGATCCTGACATCTAACAAATTGAACTACTCTGTAAATTTGGAGCATCTTTGATGTTTTCTTACTTTCAGTCAAGTTGAAATTGGCGCCTCCTGATTGGATTTGTCTAAACGTCTTGACACATCAAGTAAATTACCAGTCCTTAGGAAAACGCCTGAAGTTAACCTCGTCTGAACGATGGCAACAGTTACTATGAGACAAAAGTGGGAATCATCACCGGGTTCAGCTCATTAAAAAACAATTTTGTGTGCCGTCTTAATTGTTTGTTTTGGCCACGGTGAATGCAAGACTGCCAAGAGACACAATCCAAAGACAATCATCATGAGTCACTTTGTCTTTCACAAAAATGTTTCCAAATAAGGAGATTAATGACCTTGAAGCTGTTTTTGGAGGCTCCTGAGTAGAAATGGGTTTGGATAAAACCTAACTTGATAAAGACCAGATAATCAGATAAGGATGGGGTGGGTGGGTACAATTAGACAATCACAGGAGGAGATAATGCAATAGCAGGTGAGATTGGGATCTTAATTAACACGATGACAAATGAGCTGACTGGAGAAGGAGAACTGTCTGATGCATTAGTGGTTCGTTCATTAAACATCTCCCAGGATGGACAGAAATGAACCCACTTCCTGTGTGTCAATGTACTTTACAATGTCAAAGTCATCAATCTAGGAGTACAAAACAAGCGACTACAATTGAAGCCAGTATATAGAATCAAACTTTAATGGGTTCTTTCCAGGTCCATCCATCCTTTATTTACTTTACACACTCTTTATATACTGACATCTATCAAGGTGTTTATTGGATGATTATGTTGGACTTTTGGCAGGTTGTCCACTTCTAGGAAGGTTCACCATTATTCCGAGTTTACTTAATTTTCTGATAACGTGGATCCCTGGGATCCCTGAACCTTAGAAGTTGCGCCGTATTCCTTCCCAGATTAAACATTTCCATCATTTTCAATTCTTTTTCTCTTTTCAATCGTACTGTTGTTTTAAATTTACAGTATGTTGCTTTTGCTCAGACAGCCTGAAGAACACAGTTTTAGTTTTAGACACACACACACAGAAATAGACAGAACCAGGAGTGGGTCCAATATTGTTTCACACCACAGTGGTTTGGTTATCTCAGGTACAACAATCCGAGGAGCAACGTTCAGGGCAAAATATCTTGAAGATCTGTTTCTCAGCTGACACAAGTGGAATCGCCAACAGAGGAGTGTGTTGACTGTAAACGGCGTCATCTGGAAGCACAAAACACTCTTAACTCGGGAACATAAAATCAGTTTTACGCTTTCAGGCTAAAGCCGAATGTTTTATACAAACCGTAACGGCGGATTTAAAAATGGAATGGCTGCCATCGGAGTGTCCGCGAGAAGATTGAGTTTCAACATAAATTACCATAAATTGTAAGCACAACATGGTCTCAGGTGCAAGAATAAAATCAAGAGAAAGTTTCATAGAGAAAAAGTTCAAGTTAGGTGAAACTAAATCGTGCTTTTTAAACATCTTCTTCAATTCACTTTTGCAAGGTTGTTGTCCACAACCCACAAAGGACTTTAATTACATAATAACTCCAAGATAACCTTCAAGGAAACGGTTATGAGCACAATCAATTTGTGAAAATGCCAGAGCAGCTTCTTAATTGTTCATCCAACATCCACTTGACGCTTTTACCGGAAACTGTTATGTTAATAGCCGTGTTGACTCACCAACAGCTGTACATTTTAATTACTTTGCACTCCAGGAAGATGAAGATAACGCGGTGAGAAAAGATTGCTAAATTTGTAGAGGCTGGACTTTCTAATGTACTCTATTCAGGGCCTCTGCAGTCCATCTGTGCAATTGCTAGCGATGAAATAATTGCAAGAAGTATTTTGTTGAGGTCAACGTGTGGAAAGAGAGGAGGGACGATTCAGCCCGTCTCCATTGCCGTGTGCTGACTCACTGCGATAAACACCAATAAATAAGTGATAATTCAGGAATGCTTGGACATAAATCTAACCAAAAGTGCCGGATGATTCAGCTGAAACTAATCCTATCGTCCAACGGTGGCATATCTCCTGTCAATTATCTTTGATTTCATTTATAACATAAAGACATGCGAGCAAAAACTCACAAGTCGCTGATTGGATGCTTCCCTTGGTGTCCTGACCTCATTACTTTGGCTTCTGTTCTGATTTATTGTGCAAGAATACGATAAAGAGGAGCCTGCAACACCGAGTCTTGTAGAGAAATCCCACGTACACGGTTCGCTAGCACACTTGTCAAACCACAAAACATTTTGTGGCTTGTGAGAAAATAAGTGCTTTTAAGATGAGAGACGATTCACTTGTTTAGTATGAAAAGGTCAAGTAATGTCCTTTGTACCCAGCCCAGTCTGAGCAAGTCAGCTCAAGCCAACTTTATTTGTATAGCATCAATTATAGCCCTTTAAAACATGAATTTGCTCATGGTTGTAAAACTCTGTCCAGTCAAGAATGTCACTGGAAGCAACTTTTGAGGTCAAAGTTGAACTACAGCTATAAAACCAAGCAGGTGTTGCTTTCACTCGACGTCTTTTTTTAAAACGCTGCGGCTTGTGCAAATCTGCAACCACTCAACTTCTTTCAAAGAAGCTAGACATCAGACACACTCTCGTGTTCAATGACACTTTATTATTATTTTCATGCAAACGGCAAATATAGTGCAGCAGGTGCATTCATCGTTATTCATCTCGACATCCGAGCCGGCGTTTAATGGATAAGGCCCTGACTTTACATCTATCAGTTGTGCATATTCATGAGGTAAATGGAAGCTTTATGGGAATTACGCCATGACACAGCAGTCTGCTCAGCATCCTCGGGTGACACAGCACCTTATGTCAATGCAGACGAAGGCTCGTTCTGTCTCAAAAGCTTTAAAACATTGGCAAACGCAAAGGCAATCACTGCAGATACCCTAAAACGCTGGTATAAAATGGCAGATCGTAATCTGGTGGATTACTCTCTGAAACGATGTGGCAGACGTTAATTCATCTGGGAAATGAGCCACCGTCCCCGAATGAGGACTGTAAGGCAATCCAAATCCGGGGTCTTCAATGAATGTCCACCCCCAACGCCCGTGGAGTCAACCAGCTGTCCCAGGACTAACCTTAGACCGAAATCAATTACCTACGCAGCGTTTTGCTGTTCTTTTACAACACCGTTTATGCGTGACATTCGACACTATCCCCTACGTCTCCTGCCTTCGCTCAGACGTGAGAAGACTGGATATGGGTGACCTTGTTGATTCCAATCACCTTTGTAGGATGGATAAACTCTGGGTGCCAAAGGACAGTGTTGGGTATCAACAACTCTAGGACTTGGGGTTTGTTTGCCGTCTGGATCATGAGTTACCATGAGATGAGCAGTTTGCGTTAGCTCAGCTCATTTTCCAGGGAGACAGAAGCGTTCCTCATTGCATTCTCACTTCACAAATCAATAATCAGTTTTATTTAATAAACACTGCATCAGTTTACTTATCAATGATCTAACACGATTATTTCTGCTAAACCCATGTTTAATATTCAAATATTAGTTGTTTTGCATTAGAATAGCAAATAAAACACATCGATATTATGAAATTTCATTTTCTCTTCTGTGTAATATTTGCTCCCATATTTGCTCATTACTGTATAGCGAAGAGAAGAATCATGTCTCCTTGAAAAAGCACCAAATAAAACTGTCTGAGTCGATAATATAACAGAACGAGACGATGCGCTTTGGTGACCAGACAGTTCAATGCTGTCTGCCACACGATAAGGAAGTAAATGGTTTCCGACCGCAGCCAATGACGGTCCTGCTTTGTTGATTCAATGCAACCAGCTGCTCTTCTACACAGTTGTGCAAACATTAGTCACACAGCACTTCAGACGTGCCTTCAAACCAATAAAAAGGTACGACAACGGCCTGAGGATCGACACATCCAGGAGTCCGAGGGAGCAAACATAGTTCCATACACCTCTACACGGTTTAAGAGGAAATAAAAGACAATGTGAGCCTGGAGAAACGGACGCATCGGCATTCTTTGCATGAACACGGTTGTGTGAAGGACACAAACAGCAAAAGCCCCCACCCCCTAGGGAAAGGGGACAGGGCAGGACAGGGCTCTTGGTTGCAAAACAAATCCACAGAACTGTGGATTTACAAATGAATTAGAATTACAAATGAAATTCTACTCCGATCCAAGTTGTAGGAAACAGAGGAGGAGTAGACGAACAATAGCACCTGCAGCACAACGGTGTAAAGATAGGTCAACATACTTTCACACACATACTTGTGCAAATAGAGTATTGACAGATGTCTTGTTGTGACACGATAGGTGAATGTGACCTTAATGCACCCTGACAACATGACACCCATCAACCTAATTAGCGGAATGGGAAAAGGGGAATGAATATACGGGGTGTCCAAAAGTGGGTTTCAGTGTGACCCACTAGCAGGGTTGGCTTTAGCGGAGACTTCGCCGTCTGGAGCCTCGGGGGTTTGGAGGGTTGAGACGCTCTGCCAAGAAAAAGACAAATCTGACTAATAAGGCAAGAAGTGCTAAACGGAGACCCTTGGGTGGACGACAAGACAAGGGCGCTGAGAGACGTTATTGTATTTGTGTGTTTAATACACCGAAACATGTCGGTAACATTGACTTAATGTAGCAGAAGGTAAAGACTACATGTTTACTCAACGCAGGACGGCTAAGTCTGAGGGATTCCATTCTAACACAGGTGCCACGGGACACGCCGGATTCAAAGGTTAACCCCAGACCTGATCCACTCACCTTTAGAGTCTAGACTACTTACAGGTTGAAACATAGGCCACTTGTACGGTTTTGTAAAGTTGTGTGAGAGAAACCAGGGAAGCATATTTTTATTTCCCCTTGAAGATAAGTCTCCAAAAAAGAGAAGGGGGTATTTTCTTGAACCACAATTGCGATATTATCGTATTCTAATAACTCTGAAAGTCCAAGCAATGACAGACATATTAAGAGGCTCCAAAACCAACTATTGAATGTCAAAACTTACGGTGGGACAGGAAACTGAACCTTTGTCTGCATTGATTTCCAAGTAGTTCCACACAAAGTTCTGCCAGAAAAGTCTTGAATGAGAGGTCCACGTGATCTCATTATCCTCCGCTGGGCCATTGTGGGAATACCCTGGCAACTGACTAATCAGTGCCCATGTCAATGCCAGGATTGTTTACGGGGGAATGGAATCTCCTTTGGGGAATGTCACGGCATCCTGGGAGGACTGTGACTGAGCAGAGGAGCTCGGAGCTGGATGTTTATTCACCTGGTCGATGTATCCGCGGGACGGGGACAGGGGACGGCGGCGTATGCACGATGCATAATTAACAAAAAGGCGGGAAGAAATGACAATGGACGCTCAGCCCAACGCAAAGCGTCGGAGATCTAAAACTGGGGTCGGAGGTCATGTCTGGCTTGACGAGTGGCAGCCGAGAATTAAGACAAACAAGGAGGGCCTTGAGAGCGCAGAGGGTTTAATGTACACAAGGACACAAAAAGGAGCAGTTGGTTGGGTAACAGGATACAGGACGCTTCATTCTGATACGGCTTTAAATTTTATTTGCTTTAAAGGCACGCACTCAAATATATTTGGATAGAATTTGACGCCTTTATCAGTTACTTACATGAGCTGCTGGATACAAACAGCTCCCATCCTGGAATTATTAAGGACTAAGGAGTACTGGGAGGGGTAATATCTGCTAGCTATCTGGTTATCAGCTTTTTTCCTCCTTATTACAGCCGCAATCAGTCGATCTAATGGAAACGATGTCATCCATAACGACACCAAGTAATTCAGCAACGTGAGAGGTATGATTAATCCTGGGCAGCATCCTTGTTGCATAAGAAAGACAACAGATTGGAACTAATGGCACAAAGGCTGAAGAAATAACACACACAAACACACTAAACTCATATCCATCAAACCATCATGGAACAAAAGACTGTTTAGCAAACCATCTGCATGAGTAAATCGCTCAGTACAAAAAAGAAAAGCCGCCAACAGATCCTTTAACACTTGTTTGTTTGTAGAATTAGTATATATGTTTTAAATGGATTTAAAAATAAGCACAATATGACACTGGAGCCAAACCAGAGGTTCAATTATTTCATAACATTCCAACAGATCCTAGTCGGCCACATCAACACTATGCAGATGATACATAGCTTAATGTTGCTGACACTGATTACTGTTGTTAAGATAATAGTAACAGCATCAATAAAATTGCAATTAAATTGCAATAAACTTCCAACATCAGACCATTCCCATTCCTCACATTGTTGTCCACGCTTTTATTGCTCCAGGCCTCGATCATTGTAATCCATTGCACTTGCATGCAGACATACAAACGTCTGTCCATGATCATTTAGACTAGCTTTTAGTTTTATGTCATGTAAATGTATAATATTTATTCATTTATTCACCCAAATGACTCAAAGATTTGCTGATCCTCCATCCGTCTGGATGTTTATTTTGGTGACTGCAGTTCTGCTTGTTCAGAAATCCCAAAATATTCCCTTTGAAATCAGGAAAATATCATCATTAGCATTTTTTAAAATCCTCCCTCAATCTCGACCCTCAAATCCTACATCATCCACCATCTAATTCCAATACATTAAAAAGTGCACTTTTTTATATTTTTACTTCAGTTCTCATAATAAATATCCCGCCTCTGCCTTTATGAACTGATACAACCCCGTGTTGCAGTATAACTTGTGTGATAAAACTGCAGTCGGTAAGATATGCATCAACAATAAGCAGCTACAACCACTTGTGCCCTCTGTCTGCTAAGATATGGCTAATCCTGAGGTTACCGCGGCAGCCCATCTCAAATCGTTTCCAGTCTTATCTGCTGCGTCGCAGAGCGCGTTGTGCTGTTATTTCAGCTGTGACGAGCCGTCCAGACTCGTAACAGAGACATAAGCTTTGCTTATTTGTTTCCTTAGGGGGCCGTGCGAATATAAAGCTGGAGAAAGAACACGTGTCCTCCAAAACTACTATCGATAAAACTCAAATCAATCAAAGAACAGTTTGCAAGCCAAGACGCATCCAACGCTGGGATTATTTACATCTACATGCAGCCTAATAATGCACGTCAGACAAAAATCATCCAGAACAAGGAAACCAGACAAGGAAATCAGAGAACAAACAATGCGGATTCAGAATCAGATCTTCATCTGAATCGAATCAATTCTTCCTCCATCCTCAAGCCGATTTTTTTGACAATTTTTTAAAGACCGCTGAATGATAAGGCTAGTTGCATTCAGGTAAATCGAAGCGCTGAGATGAAGCCAAATGGCTCCTCATTTAAAAACAGTCACATTGATTCGATTTCTAGAAATTGAATACAGATTGAGCTGGAGAGTCGAACCGCCGGCAGCAATCACCTGGTACAACGGCCTCCAAGGGCCGGAGGAATCAAATCACTTGACTGTTTGTGTCATAGATCAGCTGAAAAAGGTTGCATTTAGTCTGAGAAAATAAATCACAATGAGCCATTTTAGGAGGAATCTGTTGTGTTTATTCAGCTTTAACAAGTGTTTTTTGTTCGTTCTCAGTCAAAATAAACTCTGAAAATGATAAAAATGACTCATCCTGCTGTAAAATAATGTCCCGTCAGCTGAGAAGGGAACATGAATCACAAAGGCAATTAAAGCACCATTGTGCATGTAAATCCCCAAACGACAGACATTATTCCACAACGATGAAGAATAACTCGTCACAAGTCCCCCAGCCAAAATTAACTCTGTTGTTCAAGTCTGCAAAAGTCAGCAGAAGATAAATGAAGCCGTGATGAACGTGGAAATTGATTGTTATGATAATCCCAACTGGAATAACATTGAATTTAGATCGCTGAGCCACCTGGTCAAAATTTAATTTTATTAAAAATACCAGTGAGAATTTAATTAAAAATGGGACAGCGAGGGTTATTTCCTCATAGAACAAAAGAGAGGAGAAAAACAATGAGCGCAAATGTCCAAATGTAACAAAGCCCACATCTGCCAAAAACATTAAAAACCAATCCTGTAAATCATCGGAATAACAAACCTCATAATGCGGTAATTATTTATGTGTTAAACTAATAACCCATACAGAGTCATAATGTGTTCACATCCCAAAATGATGATACAATTTGTTTCAAAGTAAAAACAGATTTTAAAATAATGGCGCGGTTATTATCTTTAAATGAGAAACTGTCTCCGAGAAACAAAGGAAAATAAGTTATTTTAAAGAATACCTTGTCATTATTTTTGAAAGATTTTACATTTTAATTTAATCATTAATTTAGAACTTTTAATGTTTGCACAGCAGCTCAAATTATTCATACCTCAACATAGCAGCTCATCATTTAGAGGCTATAATTAATCATTCTATGATACAAAATCATTGGGATTTTTTTCATCCACAGTCAAAACACAAGGAATTCTCCTTTAATGAGTCCAGTTGTACAAATACAGATGTTTGCGGACCAGGACTGGTTCCTCTAGCGGGTGCTGATCCATGACCTCCAACATCAACACGCTAACGAACCATGACCTGTAAATGCTCCACGCCACTCATGGCGAAGACAGGAAGTTAATACGGTTTACATGCGTGTTGCTAGAACTAATTAGTTATGTTGATCAGAAGATGATGAGGGTCCTGAAACGAAGCGTTTAACTCCGTTAAAGACGTTCACGGGTGGAGCTGCAGGAGCTCAGGGCGCCAGTGGCGTGGAGAACACATCTCTGCGTACGTACGACTGTTTGTAGATGGTTTACTGGTTAAATAATGACAGGCGTCTATGCATTGACTGAGGATCAAATAGCATGTGAGGGAGTGGGGTTTTGTGGATTAAATTCCACATATCTACTCCTTGAAACGGACTAGAGACGTTCCTGGTCCGCTGGAAACCTGCAGCCTGAAGGTTGGACTGATTCCATCAAGGATCAAGACATCCTGGAGGAAATCATCTCCATCTGCGAGCTAGATGAAGCTCGGACATTTCAAAAACACAAAGATCGTAAGGAGATCTCAGAGTCCACCGAAGGCTCGGTTCCAGAAGAAGCCCTGGATTCAAGTCCTGGTGGTTCCCAGAGGAAACCTCAGATCTGGCTGAAGCTCATGGAATAGATGCCTTTACTCCTGGAGGGATGAGCTAAGATTCCTCAGATTCCTAGAGATGCTTGTCATTAAGGGTGGAATCATTTATCTTTATCTATTGCACCTCGTGGGACTACTTTAATCTTTAATAAACAGCTGTGAGAAGTCAGTATGTGTTACGTGAACGCAACATAATATAAATCTATTACCGGCATGTTTGGAACACGTGGTCATGTGTCAGCAGAGGAGAGCTGGAGTCATGCTGCGTTCACTTGCCATGTATTTCAACCGGATTAGCCGGGTGTGTGTGAACCACGTCAGGCTAGCTGGAGACTCTCGTCACAATCCCAAACCCCTAACCCAACACGACCCCCCACCCACCCACCCACCCAATCCTACCCCCGCGTTGAGTTCAAGTGAAAGGAGGTCAACAAAATAGCAGCGTGTTGCGTTTACGTGCTCACTTTACGTACCCGTCTTCCCGCGGGGCTGCTGGGGGGGGGGGGGGGGGGTTAGCTTTCGCCGCCTCCGTCTGGAGCTCCGCCGCGGTTAATCCCACTCCTCATCACAGCTCAGCCGCGCTGAGTGACACCAGCCGGAGCGGAAAGTCCACGATAGTGTCCGGTATTCTTTCCCCGGTTGGGTAAACCTCGCGCCGGTGGTGTCGGTTCGGTTCACCCGTAACAAAAAGCAGCCTCCCCCGGGACGGCGAGGCTGGGGGACGATGCCCGCTGATGTTCCTCTGGTTCTTGGGTCGTCTGGTGTTCGTCCTCCGGATTATAATCCCCCGGAGAAACACCCGTACAGATTGCTTCGTTTTTCGGTGGAGTCCCGGGATGATTTCCGCCTGTTAAAACTTACCGGGAGGCTGCGTGGGGCGTGCGACCCGACGGAGAGCACAGCGCGGAGTGAAGACGGACCGGAGCGGCGGAGCGGCGCTGCCTGTGCTGCGTTCAGGGGCTGTCCGACACAAGAAGGACGGTCCGGGTGGGAGCGCAGGATTGGGCATAGCTGGAAATATTCTATTTTTTTTTTGCTTACACATTGATGATATGCTATGGTGGGACTTTTTTCCATTTATAAATTTCGTAAAAATATTCAGCTTTTTAACATTTAGTTCTCAGTCAAGCAGTTTTGCAGTTTTTTTTTTCTCCACGCGTTCGTATTTTCAGTTGGAAACTGGATAATATTATAGAAGCAAGTACACTTTTAGTTTAGGCTAGCGTCCAATAAATATTGACCTCCAGTTTGATTACCGGGCGACACACACAATATCATCAATTCTTACAACAGAGGCTTGTGTTTTCACTTTGAATTTATTAGCAGGAACACAAGAGGGTACCTTGAAGGCATCATGGAAGTAGGTAAACGCACCCAGGAGCCCGTTTTTGTTTCAGCATGCTGATCCACCGCCACAATAAAGCTCCCACCTGCAACAAAAGTGGGGTACACTTAATTAAAATGTCAGAGATGCGGTGCAGAATTATTTTACCAATAATCTTGCAAGTGGAATTTCCGATAAGAGTTCTGACTCTGTTGAAACAGCTATTATAAATGCGTTGTAGAGCCTTTGGGATTAAACACCAGAAAACCAAGTCCCTCATGTCAGCACATGTCAAAGTGAGGACCAGGAACCCCCCAGGGGTCCTTTAGTAAGACGGGAAATAAGTCAAAGATGACTTTGAAGACCTTTTTAATGCCTCTAAACTGAAGGAATAATACAATCACTGCAGAAAAAGAAGTTTTATTTCATTTGCGTAAATTAGATAAAGTTTGGAGCACATTAACACCAACATTTCTTTTACTATCAATGAAAAAGAAATAAAAAAAATACAGCAGATTATTTTATTTGAATTTTTCGTGCATCTTTATAACTTGATGATCAGCATGACCTGAGCTCTCTGCCCAGTCGTGGTCACTCTGTGGTCGTCCACCAGTGGCGGAACATGTGACCTCCATGTTCGTTTCTCTGGCACCAGCCAGTTATCTGTTACATAAGATCTGGCAGCACATCACAACCAGACCAGGATCCACCACATCCGGCTTCCAAATCGCACTGAGGTCGGCCACCCAGACAGTTAAGGCATGTGTGACTACATGTGCCTGAACCCTTTGGGATGTCTAATGATGGCAGTGGGGTTGTGGTATGGGCTGGCATCAACTACTGACGACTAAGTTTCCTTTCATTGGTTTCTCTTCGACTCCAATAACGACATCCTGTGGCCCACGGTTTGGCAATTCCATCCGCCGCCGTCGCCTCATGTTGCAGCATTGACGGTGCATCCACTTTGCAAGGATTAGAGTGGAATTCCTGGTGGCTGGGAAGATCCCTGTTCATGAATGGGCTGAATATCCACCCGAAATTCTGCCATCAAAGCAGTGTCAGGATTCTCTGGGATCGATTGGGGTTCTGGATCTGGTCAATATCCAGCGGTCCGACCTTCAGCAGGTCACATATTCACCTTTTGTTTGGAAAAATGTCTTCATGAGGAACTTTGATCCAGTCTTGCCCTCTAGTGGTAACATCAGCTCCATACACTGACACATCAGGGTGCAACACACACACACAACGACCAGGCATCAACAGGGTTTATGGGAAAAAATCTGCTTTCTAATATTAATCATTTTGAGAAAATCTGTTAATTTGTTCTTAGAATCACTCCCAAACGATTCCAGAAATGTTCTACAATCCACACAAAGACACTTCGAAGCAACTCCCTTTTAATTCAAACGAGAACAGATGATTCAAATCAGCTTTCATAGACAGAAACAAAACATTTGACATCAACAATGACAAAAAAAGTAGAAGAGATTAATTTACATTGTGCATGGTATCATCCTCTGCTGTTTTAATCTGTTTCTGTATACGCTGTGGGTTAGTTATCTTTAACATGAATGATTCATTTTTATGGGAACAAAAAAAACAGAATTCCATTTTGCCTCGATTCCATTCTTATTTTTTTTAATACAGTCCCCTCATATGAATCACATTTATTTACCTTTACACAGATAATGTGCCAAAGGAAAAATCTCAGGATGGAGGTGTAAATTTTAGTCATAAAAAAGAAAAATCAGTGGCACAGGAGAGCGATTATCTGCTCCGACAGGGTGTGATATTTCCACTTATTTAGAAAATACACAAAGTTTTGGGGCTCTTCGATGTCGGGATCTGAACCGGACTGGAACAACTGAGCAGCTTTTCTTATACATTCATCTTTTCTATGATCACTAAAAAGAAGAAAGGGCTTCACCGGACTATCGCAGTTGATTCTGATGTCTAGCACTGAAACATTTTGGCAATACATCCTTAAGCACGACGCTAAGCTTCGTCTCCACGCACAGGTCGGACTCCTGAGCTCCTGATGGAGTAACAAACAGCACAGGAGAAAAAAATAATAAAGAAGCAGGATGAGCTCATAGTGCAAATGAGAAAGCAGGGCTTCAAACTGTCAGCGGATGGAACGACAACGGATGTGAAATACACAACGTGCCACATTTGTTTTAGCAGCCATGGCAACATTTCACACCACAAGCGAACGTGTGACGTTCGTTTTCTTAAAAAAATATGCTTTTTCTTTTTCTTCTGATGAGAGCCTTGGAATGTAAGAAAATATCCTCATGACTGTTGAGCATAAAATATGAAATGTTACCTTTCATTATAGCACTTTTTTTTTTAAAGTTTATTATTTCCAGGACGTCGCTTTATTTAAAAAGGTGCAGCTTTGATTTTTTTCAAAAGAGGCAAAAGAAAAATATGGTTTTTTCAAAAAGAATCAAGGAACTTTTTGTCGCGGCAGTGAAGTGATGGACGCTCATGAATTCATGTCGCATCTCTTGGCGGGATCATGCAGAGATGTACCGGATCAATAGACTAATATTCACACAGTTGCTCACCTCTTGGGGGTGGGGGTGGGGGCTCGAATATCACAGATTTCCTGGTTTACAAACGACAAACTGTTATTTTTCCACCGCATTCCTGATCAATGAGAGGAAAACACATCAGATGTCGACATCCCAGAGGAACACGGTGCCCTTTCCTCCCCCAATTAGCGACCTTTAGGCTACAGTTACCCGTTAGCATGGCGCTAATGAACAACACAGTAGATGGATGGGTGCTAAAGGCGGCTGCTCTTCCAGCAAAGATAGATTTTTGAAGAAAAAACGACTGTTGTTCGACGAGGTGGTGATTCTCTGCCGTGTATCTTATTATACACACACACACACACACACACACACACACACACACACCAGGATTCAAGACACTGATCTGGAATCGGAATAGATATTTAAGTGCATCCAACGGGCGATCACGAGACCCGCGATCACAAATGGATTTGAAAAAGACGACATTTGCGCTCCTTAGATGACGTTCGGCTTCGATAACGGAGGAATAAACGACATCTTTCCAGATGGATTTGGAATCTCGGGGCTTCTGGAGGCTTTATTTCCTCCGAATGAAACGCATGACGAGATTTAACGTTTATTTATTTTTTTAAGGGTTGTTTTTTAAAACGAGTCCTCGTCTTCCTCGGTTGTTCCGAACGCCGGAGGAAGGCCGGTAATGACTTGTTTTTGTGTTTTTAGTTAAATGTTCCTCTTGTTCAGTTTGTTTTTGATGGTCATGAAGTAAACTCCACCCCACTGGTAGCTCAAGGTGGTTAAAACAGACAATCAGCATCACTAGAGACTACAGCCTGAATTGCTTCGACTGTCACCTTCACATGCACGCACACGCACACACACACACACACACACACACACACACACACACACACACACACATATATATCAAAGCGTCTCTCACATATCCTGAAAATCACTGTAGCTCATTTCGCCTCGACGCCAACGAACGATATTCACATTCAGGATCAGCTGACAGTTTCTCGCACGAGGGCGACGCGTCTTCACTGCTCCGCCTCTTCCACCTCTCTGGGATGCGATGAGCCGTCGAAACGCTGGGAGGCGATGGCCGCTTGGTGGGACATGCTCTTCCTCACAATGTCGCCTTTCCTCCACAGCGTGATCTCCTGCAGCAGCGAAGGAATAACCAGATATATCAAGATGTGTTTTAAGTTCGATTGAGTCTAGAAAGTCATCAACGTAAAGACACAAAAAGGGAGTCGAAGCTACACGAACCTGCTGTTTGAAATAGCGTCGCTCTTCCTCGTCGATGAGGACCAGGTTGAGGTAGTACCGCACCGAGTACTTCTTGTTGATGTCCCTCATGGTGGGAGTCATCTCGTAGCCGGCGAGGAACAACCTGATGGGTATGGACTCTCCTGCGGCGCAAGATGTCATCGAGTGGATTTAGCGTGTGGCCGTAAACACAAGCTAGTCCCTGAACGCAGCAGAGCCTTTAGCGTTTACCTCTGACTGGCGCGCCGTCCATGATTTCATACTTGGCCATGGTGTCGTTCTCGTGGTAGACGTTGGGACCCGTGCCGGTCGTCTCCCGCTTGATGATGTCGATCTCCATGTGTTTGATCTTAATCCTCACCAGCAGGAAGTAAATCTTTCCCACAATCACGTCTTTGAGGTGATACCTGCAAGGAAATAGGACGATCTGTTTCACCTGAGATGGGCGCCAAGAGCATCAAAAAGCAAGAGGGGAAAAAAAAAAAAGACAATCATACTTGGACTTATTGTACTCAAACTCTATGTGCAGACAGTCCTCGATGCCCACTTCCATCTTGATGGAGGAGTTGAGCTCTGGGTAGGTGCTCAGCGTGTGAACCACGATGTCCAGCTCTTTGCTGATGTCGTTCAATCTCCGTGCGACCGTCGCCCTGAGGAAGTAGCTGGATAGAAGAAAAAAAAAAAAGGTCACCAGACTAGACCAAACCACTCACAACCAACAGAAGCTTCTGATTGGACGGAAACATAGAGGCAGACTGAAACTCACCAAGGTTCTTCAGTTTTTATGAGAACTCACCGCAGCTTGACGTTCTGCCCGGTGTACGACTCGTAGGGTTTCTCCACATGCGTGAACTCAAAGTCGAACATCTGCGACTGGGTCAGCTCGCCCGGCCGAGCCAAGTCCTTCACCAGGGACACGAACTCATGGTGGTTTCCTCTGTCGTAGTACAGCTCTGGAAAAACACCAGCTGGCAGAATCAGACGGCAGCAGCGGCGCAGTTTCACACGATGACTCATAAATTTCATTCATTTTCCGCACCGCTTCTTCTGCTTTCGTGGGTCACGGGGGTTGCGAGAGGCGGGGAACCACAACTCTTAAATTAAGATGGTTGAAATTAAAAGCCCATCCTTTAGTTGCTGATACTCCAGCTGGCCTTCATTCCTCCACATTAAACACAAAAACATAAATTAATTTCATTTACAGCATTTTCCATACCATAAGGCGCACCTAATTTTCTCATAAACCTACAGTGCGATTTATAATCTGTTATGCCTTATATATGAAATAAATTGTAAAATAAACAATTCATTAAATATGCACCTCCTTATGGTGCAGAAAATATTGTATGGATCAACTATCAGCTACCTAATGAGAGCTCAGTGCCGTTTGAACGATTTAAAAGGCGAGGGGTCAAAGGTCAAACAACAGAGTCAGCCAATGGCTGCTGTGTCAGCTGATGTCAGCGAGTAATCTGTCACGGGACCTGTCGCTTCAAACTAACACTTGTTACCGCCATAATGACGGTCGGAAGTCACGTTATAGCGGTTCGAATGATCCCCAGCATTAGAGACGCGCGGTGCGTTGACGCGCGGTGAGTTGACGCGCGGTGCGGTGACGCGCGGTGAGTTGACGAGCGGTGCGGCGACGAGCGGTGAGTGGACGCGCGGTGCGTTGACGCGCGGTGCGTTGACGCGCGGTACGGAGCGACGCGGCGGACGTCCGATTCCGTCCCGCCGCACTTCGCCGCTTCTTTCCGCGGACTCAGCGCAACCCGTAGGCCGCTCACCTATCTGTCCGACGAACTCGATCTTGATGCCGTTGTGCTCCAGCCTCTTCCCGGGGTACTTGAGCGTCACGTTGACTTTCCCGGACACCGTCTCCCCGTCGTAGAACAGAAAATATCTGTCCTTCCTGCCGTCTTCGCTCTTATGCTCAGCTTTCTTTCTCGTTTCGGCGTCATTCAGGATTATATCAATTTCCGCACTTTGACCAAAACCAAAGAAGCTCATGACTGCCAGAGAGTCGACTTCTGTCCCTGGACCATGCGGAATAAACACCCGCCTCGTCCAATAAACTACAAGTCGCTAGCTTCTAGCTGACAGACGCGCAAACAGCTTCCTAGATCACCGAATAGTTACAGCCGATTGACTGCGCATGCGTCAACTCCAGTGAGCAGGAAATGCGGTTTTATCAAGTAAATTTTTAATAAATTTCGTTTATATTTTTCACTCAATACTAGATTAACACAACCAATTGCTTTATAGATAACATTTTATTTCCTGATATCTAAATTAAATATTCTATTTAGTTTCTGCGCTTTTGTGACGCAGCATAAACAAACGGAAGTAACTATGTTTTCGCGAGACGTTACTTCCGGAATACAGCCTTCCACATTCTCTTTTCGAGTGACAAATAGGGTTCATTTCCTGCAGCGGTTTCCAACGTTTGACCCCAAAATAAAGCTTTGTCCCATCCTCACACTCTAACAACGGATCATGCACGTTAATTTTGTACGCGTGTGTTGTTATTAAGACTTTTAAAGCCTTCTGCAAAGGAATGGTAGGTTTTTCACAATAAAAGCATTCACACAGCGACGACCGGAAGTAGTAAAACGGGGTTAAAATGACCAAACATTAAACAAATGTATATATATTCTGATCCACAAGGGAAAAAAACTAACTAAAATTTGTGTATTTGTTTTTTTTATATAAAGTGCATGAATCAGAAACAAGCTTTGAATAATAAGTAAAAGAGAGCCTTTATCTCTTAGTAGTTGTTTCAAAGTATGCCATTGAAAAAAGAAATGTTTAAAACAAGAATTCACACTTGAAATAAACATATCAAATTTGTCCACGTGTAAGTAAAGCAAACTTCTTGTTCCAAAAAAAAGAAAAAATCCACATTGCCCTTTAGGTGTTCACACTTTGTCAAGAGATTTCTCATCTCTGGCTCTCACCAGGCCTCCAGTGACCTGCCCTGCACCGAGGCCATTAATCAGGTGTGAGTCAGCAGCATCCCAGCCTTCCTCTATCCATCTGGTGACCTGTTCCCTGCTGGCACCAAATATCAGATGAGTAAACAATCAAATGGAGACATGTACACCGTTTTCTTTTCCTTTTGTGGACCCCTTGAAACAGGAGATCAGAGAATCTCTGCTGATCAAACCATTCAAGCACCCTGATTGTGAGTCTGACACCACAGCCATCTTATTTTACTTTATTTATGACAGCAGTGGCCCGTTGACCATTTGGTAAAGTTGTTAACTTATTCCATTCTTCCTGCACTTCCCTCCCCATGTTAGATGTTGGATAGGTGTGCTGGTGAAGTATCCTCCCCTGAGTCTGAGACAGCAAATGTCATGCAAGTTGTGTTGAGTATGCACAAAGGTGGTGCAGTATGTAGGGTCTCAACAAAATGTTCAGAAACTCCTGCTGTACTGGTTTCAAACACAGATTCAGCTCAGTTTAATCCTAATTTGGAATCTGGTGTCATCAAAGGAACCCTGTATGTATCTGTGCATACATCCAAACATTAAAAATCAAGTTCTTATTGTTCCCTTTGCACGGACGTGTGCAGTAATCGGGTCGCGCCTGTGATGACGCAGCTGTACCACTAGAGGTCAGGCTTCAACAGCAGCAGGAGACGGATCCACTCGGATGGCCTCCACAGGTCAGATCTATTTGGAAAAGTTTATGCATTCCTGATACTTTGCATCATTGATCAGATTTGGACATTTCTATATCATAAAAAAAACACATATCACACCCTAAATGTTCACATCAACAGTAGCAATAAAACAAAACGTGATGTGAGTAGAGGAAGGCCTAGTTATTACAAATGGATGTGTTTGTGCGTCACCTTTTCCCATTCCAAGGCTCCACTTGGAACAAATCAATTTAACTGATTAGTCTTGGTGATTATTTTAAAATAAAATGACAGTGATCTTCCTTGTGTGAACGGTTTGCTGATGAAACTCGACCAGAATTGTTCCCCTTGCAGCCGTCACTGGGACGTCAAGCATCACCGTCCCAGGATGCTGGAACCAATTATTTAGGTACGGTGGAGAGCAGGAGGTGCAGCTGCTGCTCAACACCATTCAGATGGATCTGTCCTTCATGTCAGTTCATCACGTTTCCCTGAGATATCTTCTAAATGGGCTGCATCTGTCCGTCAGGTACCATCACCTCCCTTTTGGGGTCCTCTTCTGGTTCCAGGTTCATGTTCTTTATTTTCTCAGTGCAGCCAAATATAAGCATAAAAATGTTTTCTGACATCAGATACTGTTAGATTTACCCTTAAAAAGATCAGCGTCAAAAAAGAACAGTTTCAATCATGTGATGTAAAGACAGTGACAGTCTGTCGCTGCAGGTTTCTGGGAAATCTTAATGAGGAAACAGTTCAACAACTTTGGTGTCAACTTGTCTCGGGTGATTAAAGCTGATTGGATAAATCCAGAAAGGACACGGTGACAGTTTGAGAAGCTAAACCAGAGTCTCTGAGATCAAGCTCTTTAAACTGTCCTGTAAAGTTGAACACCGTGAAATGTGAACATCCCAGAAATTTTTTCACCGCCTGTCTGGTTTATTGATTTTTCCCTCCATGTGAAGGGAATTTCAATCGGCGCCGTTTTAAAAAGTTCAAAAACAAAAAAACTAAACAAGGTGAAAAAAAATTGAAATTCATTATTAACTTGAGCATCAAAGTCTGATTAGATGAACCCGGTTTAACCGTTTGGTCTCATCAGATTCCTCTCCAAAAGGTGAACAGGGCTTTAATAGATTTGTCCCATGAATTAAAGAGAAGTGTCCACTGGCTCTGCTGCAAACTACAATATATTATCCCCACTGAGCTCATTGATTATAATGCTCTTTATCCAGGAAGTCCCTGCCAGTTGGCACGGTAACCAGGGTGGACAGAGTGGAACAAGAAAGCTGTTTTAGTGTAGAAATTGGAAATGGCTTAAGTCCCACTAATAGATTATGGCTTTAGATCAACAAAAGATGCCGTCAGAGGGACATTTGATGGACTTTCATAGCGAAAAAGGATTTCTGAGAACAGCAGGAGGCTTGAGCCGTCTGAGGATTGGACACACACACACACACACAGAGAAAGAGAGGGAACGCAAACACAAATGTCTTCAGTCGTATTAGATGTGAGTTTTATTAATCACAAATCGAGTGGCTCTAAAATGATCAGAAACAGCCCCCAGCTCGCCCCAAACACTCCCCTCCCCCTTGACTTTTCTCACACATCGCTCCGGTCGTTCCAGATCACTGAGAGCTGCTATCCTTGAGACGGAACACAAAGGCCCAGTTAGCTGGGATGAACTTTCCTCGGATACAGAACGCACTGGAAACCATCTGTCACTGCGGTGTGAAAGGTGTGACATATGACTGGGATGTAAATAAACCGCGGCCGCCGCTTCCCAGCGTCCAATCAGATGACTGACAGCTCGTCCACGACTGCCTGAACGACTTCCTGTTTAGTGTTTATTCGCCCTGCCTGAATAATTAGGCTCCTTTGCAGCGACGTGACCAACACTGAATCAACTCCCGTTCTGAAGTTGTGTTTATTTCTGAATCCAAAGCCAGATTCCTCCGGTTTGACGCGTCGCCAATGAAAAACAGACCTCAGTCAGTCGTCCTTTAAACCACAGCTGATATAAAAACATCCCTGCTTCAGGTATTCTTCTTTTCTCTTCCTAATAGTGCTATGTGTCTTTACCAAAAATAATTTCCACTATATTTAGGCACTAATATATTCCTATTTCTACTTCAACATGTCTACACTTTCAAATCTATGAAAAAAAGCTATTTACATATTTGTACGTAAAGAAGTGGAGATCTGATATCGCTCCTCTCTGACGTCTCTTGACGGCGTCAGGAGAGACGGGTTTGAAGACACTGAGTCTGTATCTGTGACAGCAGTTCTCTTCTGGCCTGGAAACACCTTCCATCCATTGCTTCCTCCACCTGAAAAGACTGAGCAGTGGCGAAAGCTTCCTGTGTGCAAACGTTGGGCAGATCGTCTCTACCATGACTGACGCTCAACCGAACGTTTTATCAGTCGCCGATTAAAAGTCGCCCACAGCAGCAGCGTGAATATAAATGTTTGATCAATAAAAGATAAAAAGAATGCTTTCTGAACTTTTTAAAAAAAAATTTAAACCAGCGATGGGTCGTTTTTTAAAAACCATTTTAACTGTAGGAGATGTGGAAGAAGTAAATCCACTCCAATCAGCACCAATCAGTGGGCTGTAACGTGTCATGTGACCTTTATGGAAAATAAGAAAACGGGAGTCCAGTCCAGTCCAGTCGGGGCTCTGGATGGCACTTTAACACACAATGCTGCCCTTAACGTTCCTTCCTGTGACTGGTTGCTTAGCAACACCTCATTGTTTTCTAGAGGTAGAGCTAAGAGGAAAAAGACCCAGCTGGAGAACCTCAAAATACCAACGTCTCAAATTCATGAGTGTCCAAAAGAAAGAACGACGAGTCAGCGTTCAGGGATTCACCTTAAAAGTCTAAAGCAGTGTGTGTGTGTGTGTGTGTGTGTGTGTGTGTGTGCAGCTGCTCTTGCCAGATAGAGCCGTGTTAATCACTTAACACTGAGCTGATGTCATCTTTTAGATTCTTACTGGATGAATCTTAAAGTAATTTTTAATTCTAAATGAATAAGAGGTTGTCTGAAAATGAATAAATCCCATAAAGGGACATTTTGGCGTCGGGTTCTTGTGAGACGCGCTGCTTTTGGGACTTTTAACCGTGACGGTTGTGACAAAACGTTAGGGCTTCTCAGTCGTACGAATGGAAAGAGTTTCATTCCGCCTCAAAAAGGACATTTTTCACTACTTTACAGAACCTTGAAAGAAAAAACAAAAAGAACACATATTTACATACAACCAGAACTAACTGTTAACCTCCCAGACTCCATTCTTCGCCCCGCTATAATACTACAGATGGATGACCCCCTGTCTGTGTCCATTCAGGAGGGGACACCGCCATTAAAAAGACTGGGAACCACTTTAACTTTAAAATCAGTTTCTCTTTCCGCCAAAAACATTTAATCACAACTTAAATATTTAAAAAAATTTACCTACATTTCATCTTTTTTTTAAGCATGTTAGCATAAATAAACTGAACACGACCAGGCATCATATTTGATCCGTGTTCTGTATTTACTCTAGTGAATTGATGATGTCATCGATCTGGATTCACTGCGTCTTGAACTCTTTTTCTTCTTTATGATTTACTCTTTCAACATTTCATACAGATTTTCCTTCTTTTTCGGGGATCTGGAGGGTGAGGGAGGTTAACTTCCTGTTTTAGCATCAATATTATAGTGTAATACTGATTGTGTGTATGACAGCAGAGCTATTCCATATATACAAGATTAACAGCAAGCATAGAAGGACACTTAAAATCAAGAAAATGCAGCACTGATCGCGTCGTACAGTGTTTCACAGCATTTGACTGGCACTCTTCAAAAGCTTCGTACGAAGACTATCTACAAACGTGAACGTGGAAGTCTCTCACGACGAGCCGGGCGCTCCCAGACGACAAATTAAATATGTAAGACCGACCATCCAGAAGCATCGTGATATGCGATTACAACCGTTTTCTCATTTGTCTAACCTTCCTCCGATGTCTGAGGCGTGTCCGCTCACAGCCCGACGCAAAGTGGTTATTAAAAGTTGTTGTTTTTTTTATCCACAACCAAAAATTATAATAATAATAAAAAAACATGTTAGTATTTTACAAATATTTAAAAAAGTAAACCTTTATCTCTAGGCATTTTTAAAATATATTCCATGAAAAATAGTCTGACAAATTTCAACAGTAGAAAATAAACGTTACAAACGACAAAAAAAGGTTCGAAGCTAAACAGGAAGGTGAGAAGCTCCGCCCCCTTTCTACCCGCAGGACAGACAAAACGTTTCGTGTTCTCGAACCATCGACCGCCGATCGAAAAAGCACGCGACAGCTGTAAAATAAAAAAAAAAAAGCTCCACACTTAGCGAAAGAATTCTGTTGATGGTGATTTAAAAAACAAAAAACCCAAAAAAAAGTGGACAAACGGATCTCAGTTCATGTGTGAGAGTTGAACCCACGGTCGTCCTGTGGAATCTTTTGTCACCTTTGGCTAAAACTTGACTGGTTGGATTTGAGCGGTGCTGAGAGCTCCGAGCACAAACTGTGGCGGCTCCGTGAATGGGGGTGGGGGGTGGGGGTGGGGGGTGTCCCACGAGTCACGTCTCGCTCAGCACGGTGGCCCTCGTCATCCTCTCGCCGTCTCAGATCACGAATGACGACTTGTGTCTGAAATCGCCCTGCGGGGGCAAAAAAGAGAGAGGAGAGTTCAGCGAATCGGAGATCAGATCAGATCCCACCAGGTAAGTGTAGCAGTAAAAAAGCGAGTTGCCACAAACCTCGTCCTCCGTCCTGACGTAGTCCACTCCGTCTCCTTTAGCTGGAACCTTGTAGCTGGGAGAATAAAAGACATCACGGTTTAATCAGGTCCGACCGGAGCTGTGGAAACCACCGCCGGCGTCTGATCTTACTTGTTCCCCGTCTGTTTTTGGCTGGAGAAGAATCCTCGCTTGTAGGCGCAGCAGATCCCCACGGTTATACACACGAGCACCACGATCACCACCAGCACTCCCAGCACGATCCCCACCACGTCGATGTCATCTGTTGGGGTCGGGGTAGAAAGACGGAGAGCGTTAAAGTCGTCCGTGTGTGTATGTGTGACACAACCTCAGACGGTTTCTCTCCGGTCAGACTTACAGACTTCCATCTTCTGCGCCGGACACTCGGCGTATCCCGCGTCGTTCTTCGCCCTGCAGTAGTAATCGCCCGCGTCTTCTTTTCTGACCGCGATGAACTTCTGCAAGAGAGAAATCACAAAAACCTCAGACTTCCTTCTTTTACAAATTAGATCAGCCTTGACAGCAAGTGACATTTACATTCTGTTCTTGACAGAGAAACTGCTGTCATCAAGATTCTAATTATTCCATTTTCTTTTTTTTTTGGTATTTTTTTGCGTCTTTTTAAAACCAGTTTGGTGTTTAAGCTCCTCATGTAAAGTAAAGGTAGCATTATCACTGTCCCTGTTGTAGCTGCATTGTGTGTGTGTGTATGTGTGTGTTTATTCCCCTGCAGCAGCACAAAGCCTATAGATCAGTGTGTGACGTCACCGTCATATGGAGCCTGTTATTATGGACTGGTGTGATGTGATCATACGACAGTATAAATCTATATATTTACATATTTATCATAGAAATATTTAATCCAGAGTAGAGTGATATTACATATTCCAAACCGAATGTGATTGATTAACTGCATCAGTCACTATTTCCTCAAACGGGAGCAGAGAAGTGAGTCATGAGTGTGTTTCTGTGACGGCTCTAAAAATAACAGTCAGAAAACCCCCTAATTTCTGCCGGGTTTCCACCGGAGTTTCACGTAAAGACGGACGCCGTCAGCGTTCGTTCGCCGTTGCGTCCCGTCTTGAAGCCTGACAGCAGCGTCGGAGGCGAGCAGCTGACAACACGGAGCCGGCGCTGGAAGTGAGTGAGAGTTGAAGAATGTGCAAACGAGGACAGCAGATTCCCCTCGTGGCTCCGGCCCTCTCGCACCATCAACTGTCTCCCCAAAATATCCGTCACCCTCCACACCCCTGGGCGTCCGTCCACCGTTCCACCCTGCCCCGCCCTTTGCTGCTCAAGCATGTCCTTGTCCCAACACACAAACACACACACACACACACACACACACACTAACCAGGGTTCCCGTCTCGGCGTTGAGCATGTACGAGGAGTTGAAGAACTTGAAGCTGGTCTTGGGGTCGTCGGGGATCTCCTCTCGGTTCTTGAACCAGAGGTACTGAGACTTGGGGAAGCCCTCCTCCTCCAGGCAGCTCAGCTCCGCCGACTTGCCGACAGGCACCGATTTGGGTACGCTGCATTTGGGCACCACGGGCTTCACTGTGGAGACACGACACGTGATGAGAGTCTTGATTTTTTTTTTTACCTTCGCAATCATCACAGAGGAACGCGTTCTTAAAACCGGCCAGGTTTCCGCCCCACAAACGCGACGGAACATGTTTTTCGGGCCCGTGCCAAAAAACGCCACCAAAACACGTAACGCTTGCTTTCTTTAGCGCTGCGATTCGGAGCAGATGCAGTTTCAGAGTTTCCTCTTATAGCCCAGAACACGCCTTTGCAGCTGGGTAGGTCTGGTCATAACACATCCTCATACGCAAGCCAAAGGGTTGGAGTGACCTATAACACGGTTTCACCTTACAGCATCCAAAGTGTGAATCACGACGCAAGGTTCCTCTTTAAGGACACAATGACGGCCCCAAACCTTTGCATGTTTTTCTCGGATTGGTCAGCGATGCGTGTTGAGGTTACCTCTCACGACCAGGTCGATGACGATCTCGTCGAACGACTTCTGGTCGTCGGCGGCGGTGACCTCGCAGCGGTATCTGGCCGTGTCCGACCGGGTGGCGTTGGTTATCAGTAGCGTGGCGGGTTCTCTGATCACCGCTCGGTTCTCCAGGTCACCTGTTGGAGGAAGAGGTCGGTGTGAAGCGGCGTGTTGCGTTCAGGTCTGCTGGGGAGAACGTGCGTCGCGCGCGTGACCTGAGATCTTCTTGTCAAAGTAGACGTAACTCGGCCCCTCGTCCGTTATCTTCTTCCATTCGATTCTAGGAGCGGCCGTCGAGATGGATTCAATCAAACACGATAACTCGATTTCTGGAGGAGGGGGGGAGAAGAAAAAAGTACGACTGGTGTGAAAAAAGTGTCTTTCATTCTGTGGGCATGGTGTTTGTTCGTCAGCCCTTACTGTCAAACTCGTCGGTCCACGGTGATGCGTTGTCCGTTTTCAGGACCACGGCTAACGCGTTGAACCAGCCTGTAAAAAAAAAAACACACGAGAGAGGAGGCGATGAGCAGAGCGGTGATCTCATGGACCAGCTGACGTCCGCTGATGTGCGCGGCTTATTTTAACACTCTCCGTGGGGATGTTTGAACACATCGTGTTAAGTTCACAAACACGATTAAAGTGACAGTAAATGTGAATCCTGGATGAGGGGTGACGGTTCTTCGTTACCGTCCGTTTTACATTTTAATTGCGTTGGTCGAACCCATTGTGCGTCTGTGATGATGGCGGGATGTGGGGGGAGATGTTTCCACGCACAGTGGGTAATTGTGCATAGAGGCATATGCCCTTTTCAGGGCGAGCTGACCATGCCAGTAGTTAAATTGCCTGCCAAGCCCTTCCCTCTCTCCCTCTCTGGACGTGATGCTGTTTCCCGTGTGGGACTAATGGTGCAAACGGACCCAGCACAGATCCGTGCTGGAATGCGGTGGAGGGGCTTGGGCCCGCCTGAGGGTGGGGGGTACTGCTGACTCATCCCGACAGCCTCCGGCCCACAAGCAGATGCACACAAAGTCACTTCCCACACATTCGTGAACTCTTCCACAGACATTAAATGACGCGGCGACCCCTCGGACACGGGGTCAAGTCTGCAGCTCTTCAGTCAAAACCCAAGAAGTGTTTAATCTGTTAGTGTCTCTGCAACAAACAGGAAGCTGACTCGTCTCTAGCTGTTAAATAATTGACCTAATGTGTTCAAAAAAGACATGAAGGCGAACTTATCCTCTGAGCGGATACATTAGTGTCACAGATGGACCAGTATACCCACTGCTGATTGGCTCTCTGTGATGATATTACTTAACCGATCAATACTCCTCATGGCTATCCGACTAGTACAACAAGGCAATTACTAGCCAATCAGAAGCGGAGTAGGGTGGGTCATGCTCACCAGTTATTTTATGTGAACTATCTAAATAATCATTTTGAATAACATCTGAGGAGATCAGAAACTGCTGTCGTCTGCTATTGAGGCAATTTGAAACGTACAAAGCAAATTATTTTTAAATGAGTGATTTTTAAATGCAGCGTTTTTCAGTGGGGGCTCTCATTCAGACCAACGGAGACACCCCCGGCCCCCAGCAGCTGCTCCGTGGACACACAGTAGTGTCTGCGGTCACCTGTGGAACCAGACGGGCTAAGCTGATTAGCCCGCGGTCCTTCTGGAGATCATGACAAGACGACAGCTTGTTGTTAGCCGGTGCCGACTGTAGTAATACTGTATGGAGGCAGAAGTAGGTCACAGCTATGCCTGACTAAAAAGACATCTACAACAACCAAACTCTGGTTGTAATGTGAATTTCAATTTAGATTTGATTTGCATTTCCATAAAGTTCAGTCCCGAGTGGATTAAGTTTAGTTGTACAACAAGAACCCCAAAAAACTTTTTTTAAAAACAAAAAAACTTGTTTCAGAACTGTGAATTTTAACACAGGACGACAAAGAGGAGAGGATGAAAATCAACACTTCCTGTTGGAAACGTGACACTCAAAAAAACATCACCGGTTCAGAAGGAAACCGTCACCTATTTAGCTTCCTCCCGTCGGCGCGACACGCAGGATGGAACGCGCCGTTCTGACAGAATTAAAAGCTGTGTGCACAGGAGGACGCGCTCACAGGGTTTCTGCTTTCTCGCAGAAACATCAACTCATTTCTGATGAGAAGTGACAACCCGTGGCAAACGACACACACGCCTTTAAATAAAAACATGTTTTTTTTAATGAAAATACGCTATTTTTCTGGGTAAAACATGTCAGCGTTTGCTTCTGGGTTAAATTCCAAATGCACTCCATTACAAAATCCAACTGGAGATGTGTGCCAAGTTACCGAAGCAGCAGAATAGGCTGAACTGAAACACAATATGAAAGTTGACAATTCGTTAATCCGAGCGATTCTTTTCACATGAACATTTTTCCACTAAATGCAGCGTGTTTCTTGTAATGTATCTGCACTCCTCCTTATTTCTGAGAGTATTAGTGCAGATTAGTTTCCAAAGTTAGCTTGAAATTGAGATAAAAAGCTGGGGAGGTCCGCCGTGGAAGCAGCTGTCCAGGAAAACACACAAAACTCCCCACGTGGAAAGAGCAGCGCCGAATTTGGGTGAAATTTTTGTGATACTGTGAAAACGATTTGTTTGTTCGTTTAAAAAACAAACAAACAACAACACACAAACAACTTTTAGATCTTGCTGAAAAAGATGCATCCAAGCGGTGACAAGTTGCTATGACGACAGACCCAACTTCCTGACTGTCATCTATCCTAATATTTTGTACGTAATGTCGAGTCAGTTTAAACCACTCAGGTGCTCAGTGACCTACATGTGCCGTGGATTTCATTCCTCTACCCCCCCACCACCACCCACCCCTCCTTTCCATCTTTTTCCTTCTTGGATGGACGCAGCTGTGTGAGATCTAGCAATCTGTAAATCTACATCAAAGTTGTTGTTTTTTTAATCCCCCCACCCCACCCCGGCCCCCCGTTACAGGCGCAGGGTTTTCTCTGTAATCTTAGTGTAATACCCTCATAAACCCCCATCACTGAATAATACAATAGGCGAAGTGGAGCTGAGTGTTTCCTGCTGCCTGCGCTGAGGGTAATGAATCCCTCCTTCTTCCTTGCCCCCCCACCCCACTCCAACCACCCCCCCATGGGAAGCTGCGTTTGTTTCCTGCGCCGCCGCTGCTGCTGCTCTGTAAATCCAGAGAGGTGAGGCTGCTATCATAAATAGAAAGGTTCAATTAAGCAACCTAGTGGTTCTCCCTGTGGAATACCTCAGCCCCACGCCTGTGGAGAATATTCCCATGCCCCCCCAACCCCCCCACCGTGGAAGCTCTGACATCAAAGCACACATTTCACTCGCTATCAACCGGTTGCTGTTTGAAGGATCTTCACGTTGATATGAGTTTTTAACATTCTTTTCACGATTGTTTAATTCACTTTGTATTTCTTCATAACTGATTTCACAAAAAAGGATTAGTGTCGATTACTTTCGTCCCACGTCTGATACAATTGACAATAAATAACTGTCCTGCTACCTTCGCGCCAACCAACCGCCGTCTGCTCTCCAAGGCCGCGTCCTTCAAGTGATTTATTCTTTTTCTAAAAACGACAGGAAGAGAGCACAAACACACACACACACACACACACACACACTGTCGGTGTCGCTCACACTTCTGCATTAGGAACGTCTGACGCTAAATAAGCGAGGCAGAATGAGCATGTGCGTTCAAACACACGTGTAGAACTAGGTGCAGGGCGAGGAGAACATCTTGCACATGCTATGTATTCACTGCATGTAGCTAATGTTACATGAATAACATGGCCTAGATACCGCTGATACATATTCAGCATCGTGTTTCCAACGGAAACATAGGTAAACAACCCCAACCGGGGAGGCAAATGACAATATGAATGGTGAGGAGGGAGGAGGAATGAAGGATGATGAAGGAGAGTCAGGGGGACGAACAGGTCGCCCGATGTTACCGGTTCTGTCTCCACCAGACAAGCCATAAAAAAATAAATACAAATATTCATGCATAATTTCAACAACACATGCAAACTTATGTTTTAAGCACTACTTATTACATATGATTGTCAACTTTTACTTATTACACATCAAACAGGTTCTGGGTTCCTTTCTGTTCAGAGGTTTGTATGTCTCCCCGTGTCTGTGTGGGTTCTCTTTAGGTTCTCCAGCTTCCTCCCACCTCCAAAAACACGAGGCTTAGGTGAATTCCACATTTTAACACATTTTAACAATCTGTGATCTCTTTTCAAGGCTGATTCTAGAAATGAAACACAAGTAGATCAGAAGAGAAACTTTCTCAGAAATAAATTGATATATTTTGTGTTTCAGGGAGGAGAAGTTCACCATCTAGTGAAACATGTGGTTTTATCAAGGATACAAATGTTGGTAATTCTGTGAAATGTCCTCCCTGAAGGAAGGACCTGACACGCGTAATTAAAAGTTGTGTGTTATGAGGTCGTCCTTGTGAATAAAATCCTGCAGAACGACCAGATGACCCGTTTCTTTAGCAACCCAAGACAGATGAAACGAAAGCATTCACAGCTCATGCTGTGTTAAGAGGTTGCCAGCGCTCCTTGGGGGGTTGGATGGATTTCACTCGTTCATCCCTTTCAAGAGTCTCCATTGGACATTTTCTCCTGAAGAAGAATCTTTTAAAAGGGTGTAAAAGTCTCTGGTCTCAAACGTCCTAGGAAAGTGTTTAGCGGCGCTCACACCAACGCTAACATCCCAAACCGAACAAGGCCTAAAATGGTCATTTTTTTAAAGCGTTAAAGTCGTGAGAAAGAAAAAGTAATCTGGTGACAAACATGCTGTAAAATTTGAAGAATGGCATCATGAAGACTAAAATAATGATGGCCTAGGGATTAGACTTAAAACACAGTCTGTTCTTAACTGTAAAAACCAAAACCTTCAAATTGAAATATATTGCAAACAAAATGAAATGATTACATTTAGTTAACAAAGTGACCTTTAATTATGGATATTTAAATTAGGACATGCAAGCCGACTTGAAGGCGAGCCAAAAGTCGAAGTGTTTTTTTTTTAATCGCTCTCATGTCTTCCGTGCTTCTTCCCTGAGGAGACACTAATTTCCATTTGATAAAGGTCTATGATGTCATCTGGGACACAAAGCCTGACAAATTAATTCATAAGAGCATCACATATTACCATAAGCTTCTTTCTGAGAGACGATTACAGCTCGATCCTAGACAAAGCGTGCTTCTGCCGCTTCCGTTCCCATAGCGATATTGGTGATATTTCCATAGTAACTGATTCTTTCTCTGTCGTTCTTGCCGTTTCTCATCCTCCCACTGGTGACCAGTGCTACGGCGGGAGTCCCACCTGTCTCGGTAGCCATGGGCGACGGTGGACAGTCTTGTTCTGAGGAAACGGTCATGTGATGACACAATGTGTTGGAGGAATATGTCTGTATGTTTTGGCAGTGGAAAGTCACGGACAGTTCAGATTATCGCAGAGGAACTATTCATGAGATAAAGTGAGGTTTCAGGGAGTAATCTCTTCTGTGGGAAATCCTCTTTGATTGGTTGTGGAAAAAACAATGTTCTTTTTTCAATTCCGGACTTTTGTTCATCTGAGCTTCAGCTCAACTAGAAAAATGATTTGAAGCTACAGTTTAGGACACTTTCTCTCCTTAGTCTACATAAATATCATCCGTTACCTGAATGATACCCTGTGGAACAAAACACTCCTGAGATACTTGTCCAGCCATTTGGAGAATGTTCACCATGTTTGACTATAACTGGATGGAGGTGGAACAGCTTGTGACTGTAGCAGCAGCAAACTTCAGCTGTATGTTAAACATGCGGCTATATTAAACCTGCTTATAAATGTATCAGGTGTTGATCAGGGGTGCAGAGGTGCAACAAGTTCATGGGCTGGTACATACACCGTGTCAGCGTTTGCGTAACGGTCTTCTGTGACGGCCTTCATGTCTGTCTGGGTGCATGTGATACTTGAGCTCAAGTCAGACCTCCTTTAGGATGGCCTGTTTTCAGGCTGACAGCTCAGGCTGCTTCCACTTCCTGTGTAAGCTAGGAGTGATGTATTTGTATTGAATGATGTCTTAATGGCTGTATAAAAGATGCAACGGCTCACATTGCAACAATCAGTTGCAGAATTTATTCTGTAAATGATGTAATGCCATTCAGGGAATTTATCATCTCTGAAAAAGTTGACAAAATCAGTAAGGAAAATGTCGCATATGCCCTGACTATTGATAATATCAATGGCCAATTATGTTGGAATCAATAAATCTCGACTAGGCTATTGGGCAAATATCATAATGTAAATAAATCCCATCAAATCCAATGACTTCAGGGTTTCAGAGCAGAAAGAAAAAATTTAAATGATTTCAAATTGATTTGACAACATTGCTTTGACTTTTCCCATTTTCTGATTCATCTTGAAAGCATCATGGACAGGTGAAAACGAAGACGTTAGCAGCCCGTCTTTTAGCTGTAGCTGCCCTTCAGCTTGTACATGGAACCTCACCATGTTCTTATGCAATGAAGTGCAGCATTCCTGCTGAACGTGTTAACCCAGTCTCTTTGCTCGTGGCCAAGCAGCATACGGCCTGCAGAATTATTATTCTCAGAGATGAAATTGGTTGAGCTAACGGCGTGTTCAGAATGCTAAGTGGCCTGAATTCACTCGGTTTCAGCAAATAACAGGTGGAGCACACATCTACTGTACATACATAATGAACTTTAAAGTTTGCACTTAAATTAAATCGACTAGAAGACGACCAGATGATGTCCCAGACAACTATTCCACCCCTGCTAGATAAATCACGTCTGACTGAAGCTGTATGCTGGCATGAGGAGCTCATTGGAATGCACCCTATCTTCTCCAGGTGGACTCCAACATGCTTCAGCTTTCCCCCATGAGGGCTCCTTGTGTATTCATGAATTCTGCATTTACATACCAGGCTGCCACAGGCCCTGATCCGTGAGCCCGGTACGGCCAGGGCAACCCATGTGCCTTGCTGCTGGTGAGCCCTCGGAACGAGGCAGGGTCAAAGACTTGGCCTGAGCCAATGAGAGCATGCAGGGGGGTGGTGGGGGTAAGGGAGGAGCCAATAGTGTCACTGAATGCCTGGGAACCTGTCACTTTGCGTCAGCGTTAGCGTCTACATCTGGCCCCGCTCTCGCTTTGACCTCCAGCTAAGTGGAGCTGGCTCACAGGACCGGACTGCAGACAAACTTTTACTCTTTCACCCAACATGCAGCGCCTTTCCCTCGCTGCGCCGCTGCCAGTCGCTGCATTAAGCCATCGCTTCACATCAGGGGACGAACAGATTCCACAGCCACTAAATGGCTGTTTAGGAGACGTCTAAAAATACCCACTCTGTTATAAAGTCTCACTTCTTTTAACTCTTGGAAATAATCTAATAAATCTACAACGGGAGCAGATGGCAGGCTTGATTAAACCCTTTTTGTTGACTTGTTTGACTTATACCATAATGCCGCCAGCAAATATAACAAAACCTGCATGTAATGGCAGCATTAATGCACATAGATTAATGTACATAGAATCCCTGCCAACTTGTTAATGTATATTGATCGTAAAAGTGAGGCAACGTAATAAACACTGCATGTCTGACAATTTACAGAAATGATTTCTAGCTGTAGCTTACTTTTGCTGTGGGAATCAAACTTGAAACAAAAGGTGTGTTTGCGCTTATTTGCTTTATAGATGAATAAAATATTAGAATTGACTTTATGTGACGCGATGCAAAAAGTGCGGACACATCCTGAAGGCATCACACGGGTTATTTGTTGTGAAATAACCTTTAAACGCAGAAATTTTGTCGAACAATGTTTCCTCTCATACGGCCGAAGTGGATCTGAACAAAAAACGCCTTTAAAAGGATCTAATAGAAACTGATTGATAATGATAATGTTACTCATCCAATAAGTCATGTGAAATATCTTGGCACTCAGATAATCACATCCCGATCACTGTATGAAAAATAGAGCGCCGTTGTTCGGCGTCACACTGCCTCTTCACAAGGTCCCATGCGCAGCAATGGCGACCTTTGTTTTGTGACACAGTTTCAGCGAGTAGGAGTGAATGAATGCTTAATGAAGCAGAACAGTGGTCGACGGCTATTGTCACTGAGGAGATAATAATCACAATAGCACGTTGTGGAAACGTGGATTCAAACCTACTGGGCAGAAAATAAAGTTGTCCCTACTTTTGAGCTGCAAGGCAACATGACTATGTATGTCACAAGGAAACTGTCAATTGTCACAGCGTAGGCTAAAACGAGAACGGCACTCGGTATAACGGATAACTCCGCCAAGGACAAATGGTGCTGCACATCTTAGCTTAGCTTGAGCCACGCCTCGCCTCCTTGACGAATAAGTTCAGCAGGGGAGATCTTCTTCCAATCTGAAATCTAACAGGTTATCCTGCCCTGTGTTTTTACATCATCCTGACAAATGAAACAAAAATGGGTAGCAGCCACATGAACTCCTGGAACTGGAAGGGAGATACCAGGTCTGGTGATACATAATGGATTTCTGTTGCTCCTGTATTTCAGATTGTGATCATTTCACCTAAAATAGAAGGATGGATGGAAGTCATCATCAGCCTGGCCCCCTGCAGGCCGCTAATCAGGCTTCCTCCCAGGTAAGAAGCTTTTGGCAGCACCAGCTCTCCCTGCTCTCTGTTGGCAATCACCATTCTTTGTGATAGAATAATTGGCCCCTCATTTGTTGGGGGCCTCCTCTTGAGGGAGACGCTGAGAAGGCCTTGTCAAAACAGATCGAAGCGTTAAGGCCAAGAGGGTGAGCGGGCCTCCCCTGGCGTAGCATTTCTGCTATGCAAACAATATGACACGCCGCACATGGTGGATGTCCGAGTGAATCGGGGAAGCTCCATGGCGTCAGCTTCAAGGAGATCTAACAAGAAGGGGCGGGTGGGGGGCAAGATTGAACTCCCTGCAACATTTTGCTGGTGCTCAGAAACGTATCCCACGCCTGAATCGGAGCTGCTACCACAGATTTCTGTGTTAAATCACTCCGCGCTCCGTGCCAAAATTAGCTCCTCGCCATGCTCTGCACAGATGGCATCAGCGACGCTCATCGCGAATGCCTCGCATTCTAGTCCAGGCTGTCTGACCCCTTCCTTAATCCTAATTAGGAATGCAATTTCCACACGGGCCCTTTTTCAAGAAGGATGAAAATAAACATTTGTATTGCGCTGCTGCAGGAGCGGTGGCTTATGGGTAGTAGCATCATCTCATGATTCCGTGAGTCGGCCGATTGTGACGCCATTTTAAACCGATCACTGGGGCGGGATTTTAAACGGCTGTGGCTACTGTGCTCTAACCTACATCCTCCCTGCAGGTCAACAATGAAGCGGTCAAACGATAATACACGGAGTAAATCCCTGGATAACATCCTGCTGCCTGTCCTTTCAACCACTCACACCAAAAACCTCCCCCACACCGGTGCATTTACACCCTGAAACACACACACACTTTTAATCCAAGATAAAAATATTCACTCCCCCCCCCTTTTTAATATAAAGCTTTTCATCAATATGTCAGGATTAGCCAATAATTCCTCTTCGACATATAAAAATCCAGATACAATCACATTAGCAGATATCAGGCTAATCTGGACGCTGCGATATTAGCGGTTCTTTTTTTGACCAGCCAGCATTTGGGAGGCGAGTTAAGGGTGGGGGGTGGGGGGTGCGAGTAGCCTGCAGAGATAAGCGCTCATTGTTGAGTGCTTGGTCGGCGTAGCCGACAACGATGAGCTAAGGCTTGACTGACAACTGAACAATGACGCCGCGCGGCAGAGACATGTTGACTTAGCAGGTCCAAAAGGTTTAATCTGCTTCCTGAGCTGAGAGGACCCAGCCTTTGGGGATGCGCTAACTTTCATGCAACTCTGCTGACTTCAGTTTTGAGGCGTTTGCCCCCCCCCCTCTCCATCATCATGCACATCCCTCATGGATCGGAGCTCGGTGTTTATTTAATGTCTCCGCGCTGGGAGTTTGCTCATCTGAGGCTCATCGTAGCCGAATGACACAAACCAGCTACGCATGAATGCCAGCAGACGAATGCAACAGTGCATTCAATACAAGACAAGAGTGCAGCCAAATGCACTCGTGTTTCGAGCCGTGTAGCCGCACACTTATGGCACTCAGGAGCGTAATGTGTGAGACGGCGGCAGGAGGCCTTTAAAGACTTCACCAGACGGCTTCCCTGCTGCTGTCAGCTCAGTCATCAAGATGCTATCAGGGGAAACCAACAGCCAATCCCAGGATTTATAACGGCGGCTTCTACCTGAAACATTTGTCTGATTGATGATGGTTTGATTGGAATTTCAGGCTTTTAATCAAATTTAAAAAACACTTGAGAAATTCATGTGAATCGTTTAAAAAGACACAAAACTCTCCTTGAGGTGTGTTTAAGAGCCACACGACCAAAACAGACTCCAAACGCCACCGCCTCCTCCTTACAAAGTGTTTGTGGATGGTGTGTGCCCGCTTTGCATGTCAAAAACACTAAAATAAATATTGAGACATCAAAGTGTGCAATTTCCAAGCAGGAATTTGCCCCCCCACCAGACAACAAATGTGCATGAAGGCGTACTCCAGACCCACACAGTTAGCACAGGCAGGTTGAGTGAGAGGACGGGGGAATGTTGCTTGAACAACAGCTGGGGAGGGAAACCATCTGAGGCTCCTTGCAGCTGACCCCAGCCCCCCCCAGCACTGGAGCCACACTTCTATCACCTGCTTACGAAGGAATCCTTGATGGGTTTCCGTGGGAAATACCAGTGGAAGGCATCAAGACGACCCGGCGACCAGACGCTCCGTTCGTCTGAAGCCGTAGCGTAGCGTCAAACAGGAAGTGTGAAAGGTGTGTAAGAAAACCAACACTTGCACAAACCTCATGGAGCTTACTTCTTCTGACTGCCTTTAATGCAGATTAAGATGCTGCTTCACATGCAGCGTGAATGTGAGATGATTCAAATGTTTGTCAGATAAAATAATCCCTTAGCTAATTACATGTAAACATTATTCACGGTGAGCAGAACATTCCATCAGTGAGAAACTAAAGTCAATAGTCTGCCTCATGCCTGCAGTAAAGATTTATCCAGACTGCACTGAAATCAGCCGGCCCAGCCCTGATAAGCCATAAGTAATCAGTGAGAATGGCAAAATGCCAATCTGCTCAAAGGCATCCATCTCGACGCGGGGAGGAAGACGGTGTAACGGAGCCAGCCTAAGTGGCTGAGTCCCATTCTGAATGGATCTGACTGCGTCTGACTGGGACCTTTAGGTCGGATACCAGCTCATGACAGCGGCCCTTCAGAGCTCATCTCTCCACGCGGATGTGAACGTCTCGCTGAGTAGCGCTATCCCGTTATCGCCCCGAAGGAAAGCCGCTTCACAGATGTGAACGCTGATGATCTTGAGTGTTGATGATCTGAGATTAAAAAAAACTGCACAGTCTCTTCGTTCTGCATGGCCGAACCTTGGCGAGGGAAAGGGGGTGGAGGGGGCGGGGGATTCATTACAGGAAGCGCTGGCTGGCTGGACGGAGGATGTGCGGAGGCGCTCGTCAGCGCTGAGCAGCAGATTCCCTCTGAAAGTGAGTTGAGCAGCTCATGAAACCAGAAGATCTTCGTTCCAGCTCGAATCAGAGTAGAAAGGACAAAGTCCCAGCATTCAATGTGTTCTCTGTGTGTGTGCGTGTGTGTGTTTGCTTGCACACTCCCACTATAAACTTGACCCCTGCCAACTAAATGGCTTTTGTTCTCCAGTTTTCCACAGTTGTTGTTTTTTTTATTTTCTCAATAAATAATTTGTTGGCTCTTTGCTTTTGTATGTTGAATATTTTAGGACCCTCCCTGTTCTCCGTATTCTTGTGTTCGGGAGTACAATTTTTGAGACGTGGCTTTTGTTTTTATAGATGAGGAACACAAGAAGCACAACTGTAAATAATCAAGAAATTAGTCACACTTGAACAGCCGGGTAAATTTTTTTGTCATAAAACCATAAAATCTCTGTGTAAGCTCGTGGCCACTCTTCAGCAAGCCATCTCTAAAGTAATCTGAAAAATTGCTTCCAGTGATGTCACTCGGTGGCTCCGTTCCATCGCCAGTAATGTAGGTAATGCAGTTAAGAGGAAATCTCTGGTTGTGTGTTGATTTGGTTTTATATATATATACACACACACACACACACACACACACACACACACACACACACACACACACACACACACACACACATATACACATATATATACTGTATATAAACAGTACATATATACACACACTTAAATATAGTGTCAGACATTGACTTTGTACATTTGTAGCTTTAATTTTTTCCATGAGTGGTGGCTTCTTTCCACACTGAGAACAGTTTGGACTCTTCTCCATAAAGAGTCCATGTTTCTGTTGGTTTCTTTTTTCCTATTTAAGCTCTGATAATGACCATTGTGTGTTAATTCAAATGGAATTGGAGTGCTTTGTGAAAGGAAATGGCATGGGTAGATAACATGGTCATTTTGGGAATGGGTCTGCTTTCTTACAGGATATGAGGCTTAATTTTGGAGGCGCTGACAATTTAGTTTAATTATAATCTCGTCGGCAAAGAATTCAGGAAATCCCTGAACACAGAGATGGGCAGTGGAATATTCGTTGGATTATCCTCCATTTTCATGTCTTCTCTTTTATATTGTTCATTCCTGACTTGAAAGAGCTGCTGGTTTAATGGCGTTTTGGTTCAACAGTTTCAGGTTTTGGACCTGCTATGTCCGACCACCCCAACTGACCCGTTGTGATGGTGACAAACATCTGACACGCTACTGAGTCACAGTGAAATCCACCCAAATTGCTTTCTCCTCTATTGCTTTCTATGACACACACACGCAACCCCCCCGCCCCCCCATCCAACACATTCACTGGAACTCAGACAGGGGGCGGCAACCATGATACAAACTTGTCGCCTATGTCTGGCATCCTGACAAATATCTGAGGCACTTACTTAGCTAACGTATGCCCTCTCACACACATGTGGCAACGGCGCCGTGGACGCCGATCTCCTGAAAAGCACACACACACACACACAAACACACACGATCCAGCCCCACTTCGTGATCCATCCCGACAGAATCAAGAAATCCCATTAATGCTCAGAGATGTCGACCATTAAGTATTTATTCCTGTCCCATCTCACAAGACTTTAAATTAGGACAGCTCGTCACACGACTGACGAGAAGGGTTGAGAGGCCGCAGGGGGAAGAGCCCTCAGACGATCGTCTTGTTATCTGGGCTCCATTTGATTACAGTTTACCAAATGATGATTTGGCAAGGACCCATTCAGCGTAACAGTGTTAGGAGCGCCGGTTCAAACCCAACATATTTAGCACTAAGTAGCCCAGAAGGGATAGTCCTCACACCATATGGACAAATGATCTGGTTACAATCTGCATGTCCAGTCAGCTAAAAGCATTCTGACTGCACTGGTGGGCTTCTTTATTTATTTATTTATTTTTATTGGATAAAAATATCACACATTTCTTAGAATGAAAAGATATTAAATTAAGTGGAGACGTCAAGAAGCTAACTTCCCCCCCAGACGCGAGGCCACGTGTGAAATTCTGTGCTTCCATGCTCTGTAAATACAGCGCTGTTTAAATTCAAATATATCTGATGATGTAATGCAATAAATATCCCATAATGCAATGCATGTGCAACAGTCCAAACAACAGTGATATAAAGTCAAGAATGCTTCAACTCAACAGCAAATATAATAACATGAGCTCATGTAACATGAGAAGGGATGACACATGAAAATGACGTAACATTCTGCTGTTTATTTATGTAATTATGTATATATAAATACAGTATATTACAAATATATTTTTTGGGTCAAATAGGAAAAGCTTCCTGTGCTCTTATGTGGAACGTCTCCTGATGCATCACACAGAAAGGACATTTTAGTTCCATTAGGTCATAAAAATAGATTAAAAACAGATTAAGGTCGGTACCGGAGGTTCATCTGAATCTGAGTCTAGTTTCTGATTTATTTTCTCAGTCTGGATTCAAGAGGTTGTTGTTGCTAAGAATGATGTTTGTCGATATTGTGTTCCTCTCTCTCCTCTATTTCCTTTATTTTGATCTAATAAATGCAAAGACTCCAAGCAATCTTTAAAATAAAGGACTGCAAATGATTTCATGCTGAGCTCTTTCCTCATCCTACCTCTGCGATCAATGTATGACTCACCTGACGAAGATACCAGAACAATACCAGACCAACACTGGATCAATACCAGGCAAATACCTGGCCAATACCAGACCAATTGTGGAATAGTGGGCCAATACCAGACCAATATCAGGCCAATACCAGAGCAATTCCAGGCCAATACCAGACCAATACCGGGCCAATACCAGATGAATTTAGGACCAATACCAGACCAATGCCAGACGAATATAGGACCAATACCAGACCAATGCCAGACCAGCAAGGAGTCTTCTATCGAGAGATACACACACACACACACACACACACACACACGCACACACACACACGCACACACACACACAAAATTTAATCAGGAATAACACCTGATATGTGTAAGCAACAAGAGTCCTGTGCCATGTTTCTCTGTCAAGTATGAAATACCGGTAACTTCTCTGCTTTTCAGAGATGAAGATTAAGATCACTCTTCATCATGGAACCAGCAAAAGAAGGATTGGATTGTCCATTTCAATGATTAGGAGACAGTATCAGAGCAGAATTTATGCTCCTAATCTACCGTCAGTGCCTGTTGATCCTTAACAGGCTTGCCAGCATTTTTGAGTCTAGGTCTCCCCCACCCAGTTCCATATTCAACAACAAACTACATGTTCCTTTCTTTTATTTTGAAGGGTACGTAACTGGCAGGTGCACGCAGACTCCTGCTGCCCCCACAGCAGCATCCTGCAGGCCTGACATCAATGTGGAGGTGGAGGGTGGAGGATGAAGGTGTAGAGACTCCCTAATTACAGGCTACCAGATGTAAGGAAGGGAAATGAGCCTCGAGCACAACGGCTCCTGACGAACACAGGGAGTTCTTGTGGTAAAAATATCTTGTGGTATATCAACCTCCAACAGTTTCCACAGATAAGATCTCCATATGGGGCAGACTGTCAGTTATTACCCCCAAAATACTCAAACATTTGAAATGTTTCCCAAATGATATCGCCGAAGTCTCCTTTGCCGACCTGTTGTCAGACTGAGAGGTGATGTCGTTTAATTTCAATAATTCTCACTCACATTAAAATGGAGATTCCAGAAAAATACAACAGAAGCTTTTTGAGCCATTATTTGGCTCTAGAAGTTTTACTCCTAATCATTTTAACTGTAGATATTTTGAATGGTGGGCCGATGGTTTGAAACCGACTGCGATCAAACACCTGAGGTTGTCACGTGACCCTGCCTGGTGGCTATTTTTAGACAGTAATTGCCCTTTTGTTACAGCCTGGTAAACAAAGACGAATCTAAAGCGATTATCTGGTTATGACTCTCAGCAGGGAGCGCAGCCTCCAGCATTTTCCTTTTTCGGAACAGGCGGCGTGCGAGTTCGATGCCTCGGCCATGTCATTAACGAAACCGCTAATTATTTCACTCAGCTGACAGAGTCCCCATGTCAAGTCGATGGCGGTCTTTTCTGACCTATTGATGCGCTCCGTTGGTATCCGGCCAACACGTCAAGCGGAGGGCTGCCGTGGCACTTCCTCCCTCCAAAGACCATGTGACCAGATAAGGATTCGAAGCAGAGATTCTCCTGCTAAATCTACAGAGGCCTAAACAGCAAAAACTAAAGTCTTGTCAAAATAAACCATTTAAGGTTAAGGAAGGGCGATCTTTTCCAAAAGCTCACTACCCTAAACAGGATGACAATTATTTCCCTGTTTTGTTTGGATGGTCTCTGCTTGTAAATCTGTGCTACGTGAAATATTCCTTCTATCATACGCAGCTTTTGGTCGGATGTGCTGCCTGGAGGCCACCTCTATTCTATTATTGACATTTGAAGTATGCACATGCCACTGGTTTTTCTGGGAATGTGAGCATGTTCGCCTTTCGACGTCATCTGCTGTAAGTTACCAAGAGCAACAACAACACCACGGATCCAGGACGGGGGAGGGAATGGATTTCTCTTGCCACACCCAACTTGTTTTCTGAACACCTTAAACAAGCACTCCCTTCCTCGCCCTTCCTCCTCTGACCTCGGCCGGCTCATCGATGCATGGGGAGGGGGTTCCCTTTTATCTCTAAGGAAAACAGGTGGTTGTGATTGTTAGGCTCCGACATGCGAGGAGAAGGTTTCCGCCTCCTTGTGCTTTCTTGTTTGGAATGCTGCATTTGCTAACATGCGCTCAGGTTTGGGGAGGGACACCACAGATATTTCTGGGTACGCCTGCAACGCAGCTCAAAACACCACCGCCCACGCCTGCTCAGCTGTTTTGAGTCATTCCACAGTAAGGGCCATGTGCTGCTTCAACCTCAGGCCACGGATGGGATGTTTTTCCACGGGTATCGTCAATTTAAAAGCACTGAATATAGAGACAAGTAGCAGAACAACAAAAACAGAACTCTCTGGATCCCATTTAAAATTATAATTCATAATGTGATTACATTTTTTTATTAGGGTGTGGAATGTGAACCCATCACAGCTGAACTCATCTGGTGGGGATTAAATAAATCGATTCTTACAACTCTATGAATTGATTTTCTAAATGATTGTGAATAACATTTAATTCAATAATAAAACAATAGTCTCGTTTTGTGAGGCTGAAAGGCGTGTCCAACTAAAACTGAAATATTTTGGGAACATGACGGACATGAGGAACCACATCTCATGTTTCCATCTGGAGTCAGAGGAAAAATAACCAGCTGGACTTCCTGCTTACTAGAGAACAATCCAGCCGGTGGTAACTCAGAAAGAATGAAAGGAATCACAAACTCCATCACAACTTTCACTGCCAAGGATTTGTGATGGAGACGAGATATATATTGTTCCAACTCCATGATTTTCTACCGACGCAGCGTTTCACACACGCTAAAAGTGAAGGATTGGACTGGCTGAGGAAAGCCAATAGGATAGTTGTGACATGTGATAGGTGGACATCTATGTCCACAGAATCTCATGACACTTTACTTGTGAACTTTATCACCAGTGAGCTGCTGCAGAATATGGGAGAATGAGAGATCACTAAAAAATCTGTTTGGTTGTTAATTGCAGGATTCTGCTGCAGGTACAATTGTTATCTTACAAGACGGTGTAAATAACTTCCTCATTTTGTGATTCTAATTATTTATATTTACCAATATGTTTTGTTTTTATAATAGCTAGCAGTCGCAGAGTGAGATAATATAAATTAGCTCCACTTGTCAAGTCGCCAGCGGCTGGTTTTAGACACATCATCGGTTCGAAGAGCCAATCACCGCCTCAGGTCAGAACGGGTGTGAATCGGTTTCAGACGGAACAAACAGGGGGTCACCTCACGGCTTTGTTTGATTAACAGTTGTGTTCTGAACTGCAATGACTGACTTTACATCTAAAAAATCAAATTTCATCATGATTTTATATAATACTCTGAGTTTTGTGTTTAGTGATTTATATTTATTTATTTAAGTATTTATTTCTGTTCAGTTAAACTTCAATTACAATTTTTTTTTAATTTAAGCCTAAATATTGTCCATTTCCTTCCAAAATGAAATACTTTTCAAGGGGTGGAGAATTGGTTGAAATGGTTTTCATTCTTTCTACAACAGACTACCCTCACAGACTAAATGTTCACAAGCCTCACCCGTCTAATTCGCCATCACTATAGTAAATGACATTTTAAGATGCTAGAAATTGTATTCAACTAAAAATAAAATCCTGAAATGAAAATTATTTCAAAAATAGTGCTGTAAAAATACCTATCTCAACAGCAGTTTGCTTCCAAAATAGAAAATAAAGACGAAGCAGTGTGTGTGTGTGTGTGTGTGTGTGTGTGTGTGTGTGTGTGTGTGTGTGTGTGTGTGTGTGTGTGTGTGTGTGTGTGTGTGTGTGTGTGATTGTAGATCACAGTGTTCTGGAAGCAAAAGAGGTATGACATGTAAGACAATATGTCATGTGTCCTGTGCTGCTGTCTCGCTGACTCCCCCCCGCCGCCACTGGCTTCAAGGCACAAAAACACCCCCCAAACAAACCATTTAACCCTTTAAACTGAAGAACAGCAAGACGGAATAATGATTCGAAGTTTTCGCATCGAGCAGGCAGCGCAGAAGACGCCTAATCTGTCAGGTCTCTGACAACTCTCCAGGAAGAAACTCGGAGCGGCAAGGGACTCCTCGCCGTTTGTCAGTCCCTGTTTTTCTTTGCCATTTACCGTCTCTGCAGTAAAATGTCAGACAGTATGTGACTTGCCCACGGGGGCCGTACATGCCATTCAGAGAGTGCTCCAAACATTTGCTCACAAGCTTTGGGTGGGTAGGGAAACATCTGACAACATTCACCTCCCAGGGGAGTCGCTATCTGCAGTTATCTCCACTCCTGCCATGCAAAACGGTAATGCCACGCACGCCAAAAAGACAAAAAATACAGCGCCGACACTTGGCTCGGATTCAGACAAATGTTTGGGCAGCGTCATCCGACGAGCACCCCAGTTATGCGAGGGGTTAGAGGATGTTCAAAAGCTGTCCGGGTGATGCAATGACTTATCAGCAGAAAACACAGGGGAGGCTCAGCAGCAATCTACAGGATGGCGTTCTCCCCTTATCTTATCCATTCAGATAAAAACAGGGCTCCAATTGGATTATGATGACAGCCACGGGTGAAAACAAAGATAATGTCAAGTCATAAAAATGTCAACTGCCAGGATTGGAATTTAAAAAAAAAAAAAATCCATTTCAGCTCTTCTGCGAGGCAGACGCTCGCTTACACGCGTCTGAAGACACATTTGTATTCCATGAGTCTCAGTTTCAGGTGCATCAGAATTTCACAATTCATTTCTCATCGATTATTTACCCTATAAGGTCAAACTTGTGTGAGTCAAAGTTTATATGCGCTCAGCACTAATCCACTTTGAGCATCTTCCAAGCGCCCACATATCTCAGACATGCTCTTGGCAGCAGCGTTCAGGCAGATGTCCTCTTAAAGTGCATACCACTTTCTTTTGGAATATTTTAAGCCAGATGACTCAGGTGGAGCCAATAATGGAAAATTTCAATGCATTCCATTACGGCCGGAATGGAAAGTCTGCTGTAAGCATGCGTACTTAAAATAACAATGGCCCCGTGACAGACGACGGGGGCCCGATATGGTCTGCCTAGCTGGGTTAGCCTTCATTTGGAATGGCGGGGGAGTTTGTGATCATTATAATACATGAAAATAAATGTAACTTACGGGACAAGAAGTGGACTTAAGTTCATAAAACATCAGAGATTTGGAGAGGAGCTCTTCCAATATACAGGAAGCAATCTAATTAGAGTCAATGCATATAAGTCATCACAGCCTATCAGCACCAAGTAGTAACTCATGACACCGCCTGCAGCTTTGTCCAACCGGATTTGTCCTGCATCTGAAGTCAGTGGCGATCTGGCTGGGAGCCAATCAACCACATGGTTTAACCGGGTCCAAGCAGGACAAAAGAAATGTTTAAATCTTCACCTCCTCCACCCCCTACTAAAAACATCAATTGTGCTCCTGCGATGGTCTGTTCCAACTTCACTGAGGTGGGGGGGAACATCGTTACCAGAGCTGACTTTGAAACGTACAGCCGTAGAGCAGACATTAAAAATGAGCACACAGCTTCAAGGTATGTCAAAAGAGACAGCGTCGATGGCACGGCAGCGGATTTCAAAAGAGGCTTGTCTCTATTATCCCTAATTAAAGTGAAAGGAAAGTCAATTCAGATCACAGGAGGCCTCTGGTGTCCCTGGATCTATTTGATTTGTACCACCGTCCTGTCACACCTCGCCTCCAGTAAAGAGGAAAAACAAGAAAAAAAAACCTTTATCTCCAGGACAATCTGTTACGGTTAAATTCCTATCAAAGCATAACTCAAGCACAAAAAGATAATTTAAAGGAGAAAAAAAAAAAAGATTTCAAATGTTGATTTCACACCAAAGAGGGAATGAAAATGTCCTTTTCAAGCAGGTTAAAACAACATTGATCTGCATTTGCAGTATATGAAGGATTCTGGCTCTTGGATCAGTTTATCTATTGGAACAGATTTGGGATCAGCTGGGAGTCTAACAAGGAAAACAATATTGATTTATCGATTATTCCCTCGTAGCTCAGCAACAAGTGGATGATCTCTTTCCAGGTAGAAATCCTTCCGCGGTCTTGAGTCCATTTCCAAACAGTTTGTCAACGTTTTGATATTTTTAAACAATCAAAGGAATTAATATCAAAGGAGCACAATAAAGTGTCAACGCGATGTCTTTAAGGTCCGAAAACATCTTTAAAATAATCGATTCCCCCACGTCTTGTTTTTGGATTAGCAGCCCGGCGGAGGGAGACTCCCAGCGGGCAGGAGGCGGGGGTCCCTCCCGCTCCTGTCGCTCCTCCCGCGGACAAGCCTGCCTTAGTCCCTCCGCAGGAGAGAGAACCCGTTATCTCGCATCACTACTCCCCCAACATCTCGGACGTGAACTCCGCGTTAAAATAGTTTAAAAAAACCGTGGCGGGTTTGGAATTCGTTGTGAATTCACGAAAACATAAATCCGACCGAAAACTCGAGTGGATCAAACTTTTTTTGTTGTTTTTTTGTTTTCCTCCCCCCGAGTGGAGGCAGAAAACGTGGCGGTTTGGACAGAAACCGTTAATCCCGACGATGCTCCGCGTCCATCCGCGCTAACGCTAACATCCAGCTAAAGTTAGATAAAGTTGTTTATTTTGTTGAACTAAATTAAATAAATTAAAAATTCCCACATCGGAAAAAGCTGTCAGTTCGGATGGAGTTTACAGATAGTTTCGTCCCGGATTCGAGTTTACTTCCCTCGGATCTATTTACTGCGTTCACACCGGCGGAGAAATCTCCACCGAACACACGCAGAAGTCCACGGCGGTGGATGTTCGCGTTCCTCCGGTGGGGGAAAACGCGACAAAAAGCCATTTATTGTGTGTTTTTTCTTACTTACAGTGACTTGCGAGGAGAGTCAGGAGGCTAACCAGACGTGTTTTCGCCATCTTGGAGTCGATGCGAGGCTCGGTGTGACTTGGCTGTTCATGCGCAACCGATCTAAAGCGCTTTGATGCGGATGGAGAGAGGGAGAGAGACATTGGAGCAGAGCGCGCGAGAGAGCGCGAGAGAGAGAGAGAGAGCGCGCGAGCGAGGGAGCGAGCGCGAGGGCTGTATTATATTAGGTTTCCATAGCGACCGAAAGCATCACTCACCCAGGCTAGAATTTATAGTTGATGCTATGTGGGTGGTTTTTACTACTGTGGCCTCATACTGTAGGTCAGCAGCAGCTGGGAGCTCAGAGGAAACCAGTAGCCTCCAGTCTGCATGACAACAAGAGGTGTTGATGGGGAAATTATGCATCAATATGTGCATGTAAATAAATAAATAAATAAATAAAAAAGTGTACATTTCTTTTCAAGATTCCGTGTTCCATATTTATAGATGACTTAATATTTGTTATATTAGGGTGTTACTATTGTTAATTATGGATATTATTATTGTTGTTGTCTTAGTGTCTTAATTTTCTTCAGCATATATTCCCCCTGTTTTTATTTGTCTGAATGCTGCTGCAACATGTGAGTTTCCCAGTTTGGGATCATTTAAATAATCTATCCTAATTTATCTGTAATTACAGTGCGCCCTTGTTCTTTGCGGTTAATGCGTTCCAGGAACCATAAGGAATCCGCGATTGAGCAACAAATTATTTACCTTATTATTTACAGTCATTTTAACATTTATGAACCCTCCCCACCTATCTGTATTACCTGTTCCCACACTTTTAGTGATTGTTTAAAGCACTTTCAGATGCTGTCAGCCAATAGAATGCGTGTACGGTATCACGTGACTGCCTACCAAAAATCCGCAATGAGGTGAAGTCACAAGTGTTAATGCGTGAGGGCGCACTGTATTATTATTTCTGTTATATAAGTTCAGGTATGAACTTATATGATAGAAAGAAGAAATATGTCAAATGTGTAACAATTGGTTGCCTGTCATCATTGTGACCAACTACATTCGATCAGCTATCAATAATATATTAACTCACCATTTTTTTCCAGTTGTAAATCCATGTGGATCTGCTCATACATCGTTTCTCGGTGATGGGCTCTACATTCATGTCAGAGCATAATCTGATTCACATGATAGAACAACCTCAGTCTTATGAAATCCTTGTTTCGCCATAGCGGCCATGGTCCGGCCTCTAGTCCCAGTGCCTTACATCGAGCGCTTTCCTCTCAGCGAGCCCGTTTTAGAACCGCTTGACGGTTGACAGGGCCTGGGTTGTAAATGCTACTCGAGCCTCGTCTGGGACTGCAGGCCAATATGAGGCGTGGCACCGGAATACCTCACATGCATGACTGCTTGACGTGATCTGTAAGTAATTTTATAAAAGTTAAACCCACTGCATATTTAATTACTGGAATAATTATGTGTAAATATAGAACTATATCTGATTAGTACATGAATTGCATTGCAGGACACATGGATGTGTAATTCCAGTGAGCTTTAAATACGAGTCAGGTGTTTTTTATTTTGACCACTGATGTCTTGAGGTTCTGTTGCAGTTTGTGCTGGAGACCAAAACTGATGATCTTATGTATTAGAAATGTCTTTAAGATCCAGAGAAAAAAGGGTAAAGTCAATATAAATAACATTTGCTCTTATTCGGCCGTTTGTTTACCGGTTAGCAGGATTATGCAAAAACTACTGGGTTTATTTCCATTTAACATCGTGGAGACGAAGGAGGGGGGGGGGTGATGCAGACCAGGAAAGAATCCAGTGAATTTTGGTTTGGATCCAGATTAAGGAGGAGATCCAGGAAGTTTCTTTTCTTAGGTTACTGAGAGTCGACTGTTACACAACTCATCTGTCCTGCTGGAAAGCATCAGTTTCTAAGTCTGGACTTTTTAACTGTAATTTAACAGATAAGCGTAGTAATCGTGTCACAATCTTACCTTCTTCTTTCCTTTTGCCTTCTGCAGCTTAATTAATAGAGGAGAAGAATACCTAGAGGAGAAAATATGTAGTTTATAATTTTTACAATTTCGGTCTCTATATATTTATTACCCCATTGCACACACATACATTGTTTTATGTTTTACATATCTGTTTATTGTGTATTTTAGTGCTAGTGTTGACTTTTTGTGTATTAAAATATGTTGCTTAATGTGCCATTAATTGCCCATTGGTGACAAATAAAGTTTTTTCAATTGAATTGAATCCAGAGAGTTTTTTTTGCACTTTAACCCTTCAAAATAGAACATTTCAGACCGTAATACATGCATTGTATTCAGTGAGTTATTGGTCGTGAGATCTAAGTCATATATGAACTGATTAGATTTCAAGGTATGGCTGTTACATATCCAAAGTGTATAAATTTAAATCAAATTTAGTTACTGTGGTACAGTGTCAACAGAGATTTCATGCTCAAAATTTTCCAACGTGTTTTAAAACAAGAGGCCAACATTCAATGAGAAAATCTCACCACCAGTTATTGCTGCCAAAGGTGGCACAACCTCTTACCTGGTTATTTTTGTGTTCACTTTGTCCTTTATTAATATTAATGAATTAATGAATTAATAAATAAACAAATTAATTAATTGATCTAATAATTTATTAGTTATTTTGATGATCTTAAATATTTATTTGTGAGAAACAAAAGCAGGAGAAAAAAAAATCCTTAAGGGGGAAAATTGCTTTTTCACAGCCCTACTCTTCCTCCCAGTGTGAGCGCTGATCGGAAACTCAGGTTCATTACTGACACTAAATAAGAAATGAGTTTGTAATCGACGGGCGACGCTTGATGCTCATTGTCAGTCGTAAACCTCTTAACTTAAAGACCTGGAGGAAAATAGCTGTATGACGGTGGAAGTGATGCTCCTCTATTCTTGTGGATAACATAATTAGACCGAAGGGCTTTCATGTTCTCTGCTCCTGCAGCCTGTGGGGAAATGATGTAAAACAGAGAGCAGGGATCTCTGTGTGAATTTAATATGAATATGAATGGTTTTGATGCAGATTCAATAAGGAACTGATTATTCTTTGTTTAGCTTTAAATCTATTTGAGCTCATTTCCTGTTCCTGCTCGTGTGCTCTGGTGCCACTGTTCCCATAATGACTTTTGCCTTGCATTTACCTGCATGTGACTGTATTTGTGTTTTAGCTCATGCATATTTATGTAATTATGTGAAGTGTACACAGCTGCAGTGTTTGTCTCAGCACTTGTTTCTTGGCCAAGTATCTCAGCACTAAAGAAATAACTCGATTAAATAAAACACAGATGAGTGTATTTCTATTTCAGTGACACACCGGATGAGATTACATCCAGATTAAGAATCGCTCCTGCTTTTAAGATGAATTGTTCATTCATCTACTTTACTGTAATCTCATACCTCCTGCGTGTTTGACTTCTCTGATTTCTGTCGCTCTAAGTTTCCTTTTTCTCCAAAATAAGACAGTGTCTGAGACGCAAAGTACAATTCAGAAAGAACATTTACATTCTGATATTAAAGTTCTCAACAGTACCATTTATTAACTAGGCCCAGCGTGGCGTGACGAGAAATCCCAGAATGCTTTGCGAGCAGGAGCAACATAAATGAAAGACAGCTACCACTCCAGTAAAAGAAGGGATTTAAATGTTTTATATTTTGCAAATAAGCATGAAAAATGTTTAAATCAATAGGGATATCTGACTAATATAGTAATTGGATCGTTGTAATGCATTTTAGAAAATACACCATTTCCATGTTTTTACCCACTATTCTCATACATTTTTGCTCTATAATGTCTTTTTTGAATGCGTCGTGTGTTATTTTCCCGTATTCTTTTGCTCTGTCCCGTGAATGAACTCAGATTTGTCTCTAGATGATAACGGAAGCAGCAACTGGAACCAGAATACTTTCATGTTTTCAAGGGACGCCTGAAATAACCAGGAATCTGATCCGATTCCCAGCAGGAGAGAAATCCGCCAAACTGCTGTGGGCGTGGCCAAACTGTTGGATTTGTTTGCCAGGGAATAAACATCTGTGGTAATTATGTTAACCATAACAGAGAAAAGTGGCGTCCCATTTCCTAGATAAAGATCCCAAACAGTACTTCTGCCGAGTCAAGTCAAAAAACGAGGGGTGGGGTTGAAAGAGGAATTCGGATCGGGGTGTTAAAAGTCATAAAAATGGTAAATTAAAGTGATACTGAAATCCAAAGCACCCCCCCCAAGCATCAGCTCAAAGTTGGATGCTATTTTTATGTCTTCTCATGGAGGTTCCTTTAATATGCGATGAAATGGGGTGGTGATATGTTGTCATGACTACTGAACATCACTTTACAGGCTGACTCTGCTTGTGTTCATTCTACACAGCTGCTGCTGAAGAAAACACACTTTACAACTGCTGATGTCATACCGGTCATGAACATTTCTGATATTAGTGAACGTGAAGCTTCACCCTCTCTTTAATCGGTGGGGGCCCAAAGTCAAAGATGTAAGAACAACACATGCAAAACAAGAACGTGAGAAGAATATATTTATTTTCTTTATTTTTTCAAAGACCAGTTCATCAGACAGCAGGATGGTTTTCAAGGACAGAGGAGAGAGCTGGCCATGCTGTGACGTACTCCCCTCAGACATGTCTGTCCCCCAGTGAACACCCCCACCCCCCTCCCTCAGCATCACAGCAAACTAAAGCAATTAGCATGCAGACGCACTCGTGCGTCATTGTTAGCATTTTAACAAACGCACTGAGAATAATGCAGGAAAATTTATGCTGGATTTCACAGGAGATAAGTTAATGTGGAACGTCCAACTTGATCACAGCCTCCTTCTGGTCCTGCAGATGGATTTCCTGCTTTCATATTTAAAAAAAAATAAAAATTCAACAGGTTTGGACAGGGAATGGAACTGAACATAAAACGCTACGGCCTGATCCTAATTAAACCAGACGTTAAAGCAGTGAAACAATACTACAGCTGGAAGAGCATCCTGTTGTTTGTTAACCAATCACGTAGACGATAAAAAGTCACTTGAGGATAATTTTAAAAAAAGTACTAAGAATACAAAAAACTAAAATCTTTATTGTAGATTCATACAGATTTAAAAAAAAACCCTCCAGTTTACATAAAAAATTCCAATAGTTAGATAATGTTTTGACAAGGTGGATGGATTCTACATATATTACCAGTTTGTCGTCATGGAAACAGGTAGAACACAAGACGTAAACGCACAAGCGCTTCTAACAGTTCGGTGATGTCATGTCCACACACCCCAACCCCCCCCAGCTAAAAAATGAAGCTTCAAGCGGTCCTGTGTGAGGAGAAAACACAAAAGCACACACAGATCCAAACACACATCGTACACACTTCGCCCCGTCCATTGTTTTCCTGGTGTTCTTTTGAATAATAGAAGTGTCTGAAGGTTTATTGGAGGCTCACATTTACTTACAGCACTCAGAACAAGAGTCAACACTGAGTCCACTGCAGAGACGCGTTGATGTTAGTTTACTTCCAGGCTTACCCTTTTAACACACTGAGAACCGGTGGTGTGTGTGTGTGTGTGTGTGCGTGTGTGTGTGTGTCACATCAGTAATAACAGACAAAAAGAGATTATGTTACATATTTTCAATTTGTCCACAAGATTTGCTTAAGCCATGAGCTTCATACGTTTTTTTTACAATAAAATATTTAAAAGCAAATTTAATTTATGATTTTATGGGTATTTGATGTAAAAAGAAAAAAGAAAACTCATGTTCCACTGACAAACAGAAAAAAACTAAAATAAAAGTAATGGGAGGTTTCTTTTGATAAATGATGTAAAGTCCCACTATTTATCAAAATTCTCCAGAAACACGGTCTCCTCTGGAGCCGAACTCGTCTGAGTCAGACTGTGTTCGGATGAAAGTTCACCGGGATCCTCCCTCATGCGAGTACGAGAAGATCAGGACAAAATATTTACTTCTGGAACAGTTTCCAGTTGTTAGTGCCGCCTCGTAGCGACCTTGAGCTGGAAGAAATTCCATAAACGCTGTAATTTGTGACTATATGTGGCGTCCTCATTAGAGCCTGACACACACACACACACACACACACACACACACACATTCTGTCCCACCAGACATGCACACAAAATGTGTGATGATGATGATGATGAAAAGCCTTCTGCTGCTCCCACCCGAGGCCAGCCATTTGTTTCTTCTCCCACAGTCGCCAGCATCTTGTGAATCCCGCTGGAAGTTCCCACATTCATCAAACGCACCGTCATATTTTAGTTGGACTGGCAGCTCGGATGTGTGTGTCTTTTTCAAATACCAGATGGACGTGTTGGCTCATCGGCAGAGCGGGAAAAGAAATACCCTCAGCTTGTCTGGCTTCAATGAGTCAACATCCACCAGCGCTGTTAGCAGCAAACATTTATGTCTCCAGAGAAAAAGACTAAACCTTAAAAAGCTCAAAAACTTTAAATATTGCCTTGATATCAATAACGACATTCATTTAATTGAAATTGTTATTATAGGAATCAAATTGTCCAGTGGAATAAGCAAAATAGCAGCTTTAACATTTGCCATTGGCTCTAGGAGCTTATTGCTGTGCCTGATGGGAATTAATTTAGTTGGTTCTAAAAAAATAATGGAAAAAAAGGTATAAAAATATACAAACTTGTTATTTCACTGGAGGATATGATGGAGACGATGTGTTTCACAGAATAGAAGAAGAACGAACGTCTTTACCACCTTCATGTCTTCACTGAACTGATGTTTTTGGTTCATCTGGCGTTAAAGTGTCCCATTTCCTGTTTTATTTTGAAAGTTCTCACATGTCCTTGTCATCTGTTTCGTCCTTTGGGTTCCTCGGTCTCTCAGACATCTTACCTGTTTTGTAGTTGTGTCATTTTATTGTTGCACCTTTCTTGGCTTTCCCTCCTCTGCAGGCTTCTGATTATTTCCACCTGTCTCCTCCTCCTCTTCCTCCTCCTCCTCCTCGCCTCCTGTTCTTCATCGTCTCGTCTCTCGGTGTGTTTAGTCAGTGTGATCCCTCTTGTTCCCCGTCGGCCTGTTGCTGATGTGTCATCGCTCGTTCAAGGCTCCGTCCTATTTTGTTATGGAACCTATTATTTCTGTTGCTAACACTTGATTTAGATTTCCTTTCTGAATATGTTCAACCCTGATTTAATGATTCTACTCATGGATGTTACTTGGTTGAAACGATGAATTTTTTTTTGCATTGACATCTTTAATTCAAAGTGCTGCAGCCCTACATGCTCTATTAGATGCATCTTCTCTCAAAGCAGGAAAATAAGAGTATAAATCAGAGTATAAATAGTCTGTTGACTACAGAGGACCTTCCAGGGTCGTGGAAATGGCACAGAGATGTTCAGCCTAGCAACCAGACTCATCAGCTGCCCACGTTTAAACGCTCATTTCGTGCTCTTTGTGAGAATATAAGGTTGAAGCTGCAGCATCTCTCTCCAACAGGGGTGGGCAATTGTTTTTCCTTGGAAGCCCAGATTGTTGCTGGCTGGCCACACCAATGTTTCTCATGCTTTACCTCAATTTATCCCATTTTTAAAAAATAATCCACTGTGGATTCTCAATGCCAAAAACAAAAGAGCGCGACAGAATAATCCTCTCGTGTGCACAGATCAAACGCGTGACGTCTGCTCCTCCTGTTGAGCGACAAAAATTCTCCCACCCTGACATATAAACGCAAGTTTAGGGCGAAGATGGAAGATGTGCCCAACAATAACGATCAGCAAAGTAAAGCAGAGTAACACAGGCCTTCAAAGTTGCAGCACCATGACATCACTACGAAAGGAGCAGACGGCGGCGCCAGCTATCGAAGCCCCGGAGGACTTTGCTGATCCAGCTCCTCCCAGAGCCCCAGTGATTGATAAAGATCCAGCAGCTGAGTGATGAAGTCATACGTTAACTCGGGCTGACATGCTTTTCCACACCTTCCCCATCAGAGGAGATGTGACGTGACCGACTTTGTGGATCGACACCAAACGTGTCGTTCTGATGCATTTTTGGCTCTGAAAGCATTGCCTTCATTTTGCACCGCGCATTAATTCTTGGGGACGTTTTTGCGCTCAGTAAGCACATTTTTAGTGAAAAACGACACCTTACCCCCAGGTTTACATCGACGGGGGGGTGAAGTCCTCAGTTATCTTGGCGTCTGTCTGCCTGATCTCAATTTCATTTAATTTATTGCTTCTCTCGAGGTTTGTCCAGGTTTGTGTTGCGACGAGTATTGAAAAATTGATAGTTTTACATATCATGATGCGTCTGCTTTTGTGTCGTGATGCTTTAGAGTAATTTGACGAAGCAGCAGCGGCAGACGGACGCGTGAAGCGAGAAGGCAACGCAAGCAGTTTCAGCTCGGAGGCCGAAGAAGCAGAAGCAGTAAAAACATTTAGCTCCGTGGCTAATACAGGCTTAGCAGCTGGATTTGTGAATTAGCATGCCAACAGGAAGCATGGAACATAGCATAAAGGTCTGGAGGTCATGTTTCATTGCCTCAAGCAGCCAAGATGGGTGACAAGACACTGTAGCTCTGCTGTAGAGAGCTGCACGCTAAGCTAAAGGCTAACCAGACTGACATATAATGACTTTAGCAAGATGTTATCAGCATCATACTATTTAAATCAGTACAGTATTTTATACAGCGGTACCTCTACTTACGAATGTCTCTACATACGAAATTTTCTACTTACGAAACGCCTCAATAGCAAAATATTGCCTCTGGTTACGAAAGAAATTTCGAGTTACGAAAGGTAAAAATACAGTCTGGGCTGATACTCGCAGCTCCCACACGCAACATTCTTATAGCTGCTCTGCCATTGGTATTACCGAGCATCCTGGCATCCCATTGGCTAAGAGGGACCTAGATGGAGCTAGATACAGTAGGTGTCTATCTAGCAGCGTCCTCGAAATTTGAGGACGCTGCTCTCGACCCATGATGTGTTGTGATTGTTTTAAAATATATTAACTTTTAGAGTATTCACTATGGACCCCAAGAAAGTGACGGAGAAAAGAGGAAAAGAAAAGAAGAAAATAGTTTTTTTGTCCGAACAAACAAATCAAGAGATGATAGAAAAGCGTGAAAAAGTTTGGTTGATCTCACCAAAGAATATGGCCGTAATGCATCTAAAATCACCACGTTATTAAAACTAAAGGAAGATTAAGGAGTTTAAGGCGTTGCGTGGGTGGTTGGAGAAGTTCAGAAGGAGGACTGGAATTCACTCTGTTGTTCATGGGGGGGCAAGAGGGCATGAACCAAAGAAGGCAAAAAAACAATGAGGACAGCAGTTAAAAGGTAAATCACCGTCATTATTATTCTTTCTTCTTTGTTTTTAACATTATGCACAACTCTCATTTATTGTGTAATAATCTAATCGTAACATGTATTTGTTACATGTTTTGATGCATTTTTATGCTGTATAAAAACATTTATGTCTGAATTTTGGGGGGCTTGGAACGGATTAGGGCATTCGCATGGAAAACGCGTCTCTACTTACGAAATTTTCTACTTACGTAATTTCTTCCAGAACCAATTAATTTCGTAAGTAGAGATACCACTGTATATGAAAACAGTTTTAAAATAGGCCATTCATTGAAGGCACGCCTTATATAGTGCAGAAAATACTGCACTCAAGGTCTCTACTCAACATAGCAGTTAGCTAACGCTAATCAGCTGTAACCATCACCTGTAAATATTTTTTTGTAAAGCAAAATGTTGAAAGAATTCTTCTGATTTTGTGTTTTTGTATTTATTTATTTTTCTTATGGATGGAATAAAGTCACAACAATTCATTCTGATTCGGGCTTGGGCAATCCATCCACGCTGTGGCGCTCATCCAGACTGACAGGGAGCCCTTAAGTGTCAAAAAAAGGCCTTTTTTCCGTTGCTTAATATGAAGCGACGCCTCGGTGAAGTTTAGCCTCCAAACACAGCGGTTAGCATTAGGAAAAGATAGTTGATGTGTGTTTGTTTTTGTTCCTCGCAAACTTGTCTCAACCAAGATCACCCTGATTCTCACTTTTTAAGATGCATTCTGTTCAGTGGTGCAATTAAAGCTTTGAAAATCCCATGCTTGTGCTTGAAATACATCTGTATGTATTAAACCGTCCATTTGACACCCAGTTCCTGAGTCCAGACCCCTCAGTCTCCAACAGTTCTTCCAAACGATGCTCCTTTCTCCACTGTTTGCTCTGTTTTTTTTTTCTTCTTTGTGCGATTTGCATGCATCCTGTTTCCCCTTTGGCCTCAGGTGTTCGATCCGGGTCGCTGCGTCTGTGTGCGTCTGCCCACCCAGGCGAGACGACATTTGTTTGACCAGCAAACTAGACGTGGATGCATGGATGGAGCCGAACGACTTCCCTTCACGCAACCACATCTCTGCCGAAAGGTTCCCATCATCAATCGCATTAAAGCGCCGG